>NC_056744.1:756071280-756121280 GCF_019279795.1 Protopterus annectens
TACAAATGATTCCATTTTAAAGTCAAGCACAACTAAAGTGCTTTGCTTTTTCTCTTTTATTTACTCTTAATGGACTTTCAAAAAATTCTAGAATTCTTGTTTTTCCACTCATAACTGGGGACTGTTTTGTTATGGCCTTGGTGATTACTTCATTGTCAAACCCTTGTAGATACTAAGGTAACATTTCAGTGTTCCAGAGTCTATATTGTCCAAAGAACTTTACATGGTGAATCAGTACAACAAATTTCAGCTAATATCCAAGTGACTTCCTGTCCATACCAATGTGATTTGTGCTGACAGGTTTAACTGAGGAAGAAGAGGTCATGCTTTTGCTGGTTACTACCAATATTCATAAACACGGTCAGGAAATGCACAAGGTTAGTGTGTGGTCCATAGCACATGTAAAAGTTCTGCACTAGTCCTAAAGGGACCTATAAGAAACGTAGTAGGCAACACAAACTCCAAATGATAAAAACAGTAGCAGTGGGTTCAGGTACAAAAGCCGACTCACAGCTTATCCAGGAATTTATTCAATAAAACACATGAGAGGTGTAGTCACTTAAAAATCCAAAAGGTATAAACAGTATTCCAAGCGCTTTTCTCTCTGGTGAATCAGACTTTTTCAAGAAAATTAGGAAACTGTTACCGAACTCAATTTCAACAAACAGCTCCACCCCCAATTAAAACTGAACCAATAGAATAAAACCATATAATGAATATTCATAAAGATCATAAATATTCAACAGTCATAATATAATTCAACCACAGAACTCATGTCATGATAAAAAACACACTAAAATGTACAGCAAATAACACACCAATCCCCAAAAGCATGCTCCTGTCAAAATAGTATAGGAAAAAATGCTATTAATAAACATATACATATGTACATATAAAATGTAAAGTTATATAAATACATGTAAAAAATTGTATATCAATTCATTTATCTATTTAATGCTTTTAACTTCAAGAAACAGACTAGAGATAGAGCATCATTGATACCCAGCCAGTTTATTGCATTAGTTTTAATCTAACAGAGTGCCTCTTGTTTCTCCAGTTGTAGGGTCCAGGGGCCACCCCTTGGGTCTATGCCTAAACCATCAATTATCGTAAATTTAAAATCATGCCTCTCACACTCCTTACAGTGTTTAGCGAGAGCATTAGTCCCTTTGCCTAACCTAATGTCCCTTAAATGCTCATATATCCTACATCTTAATCTCCTTTCCATTTTTCTGATGCAGAAAGCAGGACAAACCATACATAGGGCACAGTATACCACCCTTTCAGTGTGGCATGTGGTCTTCCTTCTCAGTTCTATAGTAACCCCATTGATAACGCAAAACGAGCCCTCAAGAATATGTGTGCAAGATGAACAAGCCCACATTTCCTCATGTAACCAGTCATAGATCCCATCTTACAAGATTCAATGACATTTTTAAGTGCCCTACCCCTTCTGCATATAACATTCGGTCTGTCACCCACCCATTGTCAAATGTGATTACAGGATACAATAATTACCCAATTCTTATATAAGATATCCATAATTAATTTAATGGACCTATTATAGTTCATAACTAGAGCTGATCTTGACTGTGTTACTCCTCCGGCCCTTTCAGTTCCATTCTGGTCCACAATGACCAAGTTCAAGTCATCTGTGTCATCAGCTTTCGCTTCAATGACTATTTCATTGGGCCCATAATAGGTCATAACACAAATTGAATCCCCATACATTATTTCTATGGTCCTATTGTTCTCCTTGTTAACATTGGGTATATTGATTAAAAAAGTTTCATCCACATCCTGATTAAAAATGGCCTTGAAATAACCTTTTTCCCTCATTCAAAACCTCAATAAAGACCTCATTCACAAGTGAGTTAGGATAACCCCTTCTCAAAAACATTTCCTTCAACAGTTCACATTCATTTAAAAATGAATCAGAAGAGGTAACCATAACTAGCTGAATTTTACCACCCCCTTCTTTTGTTTATAAGGCTGACCACTATCAAAGTAAAGGAAACTATGTGAATATGTTTTTTTACAAAAAGATTTCAGACTGAAAAACCTTCCTGGACCTATTCTTAACTACTTTAACATCCAAGTATGCTATTTCATTCTCATCGAATCTACAAATAAAATGTCAAAATTGTGTCGAATTGTTCATAAAATTTAAAAATTCTGTAATCTTACCACAGGGACCCACCCAAAAAATAAAAATGTCATCCAAAAAATGGATTTACATTCTAGAGTATTCATAATAATTTGAGTTCAGTAAATATTTTTTCTCCCACTGGACTATGACAATGTTCGCATAGAGCCCCCCACATGGTGAACTCATGGCAACCCCATTTTTCTGGAGAAAGTATTCATTGTTAAAAAATATAAAATTATTTATCAATACCACCTCCAACAATTGTTCATATATGTTAACCCTAGGTTGAGGAACACCCTTTTCACATAAAAATTCACAAAACCATTCAAGACCAAGCTCATGGGGTATCGCTGTGTATAGGTCTTTGACATCCATGGTAATAAAAATGCCTGAATCAAAGAAAGTCCCAGGAGTCTCTACATAAATAATTTTCTGTCATTAAAAGCAATTTCAACCTGATATCCAAGAATTTGGCCAATGGATATGTTATAGACCCACGACCATCAAAAACTGGTCTCATAGGGGCATCAAATAAACACTTGTGAATTTTTGGCAAACCAAACATATTGGTCTATATCATAACCACAAAACCTCACATACATGAATACGAAAACATCGACACATATTGAGCAAACTGCGAAAACACCAAATGCCTGAACCGCGAAATTCAAAATGTCGAATCGGCATAGTTGGCCAACCCCACCGCCCGCTACGTACTACCTACCCAAACAAAATAAATAATCCACATACATGCACTTAACAAAACCCTACTTCTAACCTTAAACTAAAGCTCACATATATTGCTATGTATGCACTTACCTTAACCCACACCCTAACCCTAAGGTCCATAACTATTGCACAACTACATTAAGGAGCTATACCCAAACAAAATAAATAATCCACATATATACACATAACAAAACCCTACTTCTACCCCTAAACTAAAGCTTACATATATTACTATATATACACTTACCTTAACCCGCACCCTAACCCTAAGGGCCGTAACTATTGCGCACTTACCTTAAGGAGCTATACTGGAGAAGTGCCAACTATGATGATTCAACATTTTGAATTTTGCGCTTCAGGACATTTGGTGTTTTCGCAGTTTGCTCAATATGTGTCGACGTTTCCATATTCCAGCAATTGCGGTTTCACGGTAGTAATAGGTAACCCAAACATACATGGTATTTTTGGATAAGAGGTAGATAAAAAGTTGAATTCATTAATTGTAATAGAACTTTCAATAAATAAGTCATTTAAGACATTACAAATATTCTTATATGAAATATTCAACTCATTCAAAGAGCTCTTCACATAAGCATCTCCCGATAAGACATCCATCATTCTCTGATTATAATCCACCTTGTCCATTATGATCTCCTGACCTCCCCACCCCCTTTATTTGGTTTAATAATTCTAATATCAACATTAGATCTCAGGTTGCTTAGGCATTCTATTTCATTAATACTTAAATTAGTAATGCGACCATCATTTCTTAAATTCCTTATATCAATTTCACATAATTTTTCAAATATTTGTAGAGATGGGTGGACAGATGGATTATAAGTACTAGAAATGTGCAGGGCTTTACTTACATATTCATCAGATTTAAACAAAATGTTAAAATTCAACTTTCTTACATAGTGTTTTAAGTCAATCAACGTGTTTGATAAATCAAAATTCTTTTCTGGTACAAATGTCATACACCTAGATAACAGGTCACATATTGTTACATCCACATCCAGGGAGGAAAACTTAAACACATTAAAATCACCATTTTTATTCTTCACAATAACATAGGCCTTTAATTCACCATCATGAATTATCTCCAGCACCAGTAACCACCTCTCCAATTCTCCCTTCGATTCACAGTGTACCCCCCTCGACCCCTGTTCGTAGTGTGGGCTCCTCGACCTGGGGGTTCCCTGTTGTATTTTTGTTGGAGGCGTTCAGACCTCCTTAATGGAGGAAATTGTTCCTCTTCAAAAAAAGTAGTCTCATCTGGTTCATCATAACCATCATTAAATTTATTTGGTGCCACCCAATTCTGTGACGTTGGGGATTCAGGTATGCTTTATTCTCATTGTGTTGACCCCTATGCCTTTCAAGCTTTCTTATTTTTCTGTTTTTAATAATATTCATTTGGTGCTCAATTGATTTTAAAACTCTATTATAATCAAATAAATTGTCCATATGAGCTCTAGCCCCTGTAATTACCTTATCCAATTCAGCAGTATCATTAATTAAACCAGTCAACAAAGTCTCATTGTGTTTAACCACAGTGTCCATATAGTCAAATCCATGTCTAACAAACATGTTTATCAATTCCTTATGCAAGGGTGAGTTAACAGTTAAACCAGGTGGAAATCTCCACATTTGTAGACCCTTTGTTTTTAAACATTCTTTAAAGGATGAGTTCTCTAATTGTACTTTCTTTATTTTCAGTAAGCAATGGTCTAGCTTCTGTAGTTTAGTGCTGTAATCAGCAGTACTTACAGTATTTATTGGTGTCAGCCTTAGGTTTTCCTGCAGCCATTCACCAACACAAAAAAAATTCAATCTGTCCCATACAATCATTCCAGTATTTGAAGCACTATATCCTTCACCTGAAGGTCGATTAACTGTCCCAGTCATCCCATGCTGTGAACGAGGGTTTTCATTAGATAAAGGTCCATTTATGGGGTTAAATCTGTATTATCAAGCAACCTAAGAATGGCGCTTCTAGAAGCCGAGTTCCTGCCTTCCTGTTTTGCGTTATTGCCGTTATTGACGTCCGCAGCTGCTCCTACAGCCTGAGAGAGTTCAATTTGCTCTAGCCTCTCAGACATACGTTCTATACGATTAAGGAGATCCTCCATGGACTGGCCAAATGTCTAAGAGAACAACAACTGTTGTGAATCATTCCCCTGACTTTCTGCTGCCATAATAACAAACCAGTAAAAAAATGTAGTAGGCAACACAAACTCCAGTTGACAAAAACAGCAGTAGTGGGTTCAGGTACAAAAGCCGACTCACAGTTTATCCAGGAATTTATTCAATAAAACACACAAAAGGTGTAATCACATAAAAATCCAAAAGGTATGAACAGTATTCCAAGCACTTTCATCTTTGGTGAATCAAAGACTTTTTCAAGGAAATTAGAAAACTGTTACTGAGCTCAATTTAAACAAATAGATCCACCCCCAATTAATATTGAACCAATAGAATAAAACTATATAATAAATATTCATAAAGTTCATAAATATTCAATAGTCACAGTACAATTCAACCACAGAACCCATGTCATGATAAAAAACACATTAAAATGTACAGCAAATAACACACCAATCCCCAAAAATCACGCCCTTGTCAAAATAGTATAGGTAAAAATGCTATTAATAAATATATATATATATATATATATATATATATATATATATATATATATGTACATATAAAATGTAAAGTTATATAAATACATGTAAAAAATGTATATCAATTAATTTATCTATTTAATGCTTTTAACTTCAAGAAACAGGCTATGGATAGAGCATCACTGATACCTGGCCAGTTTATCACATTAGTTTTAATCTGCAATAGTGCCTCTTGTTTCTCCAGTTGCAGGGTCCAGGGGCCACCCCTTGGGTCTATGCCTAAAATATCAATTGCGTAAATTTAAAGTCATGCCCCTCATACTCCTTACAGTGTTTAGCGAGAGCATTAGTCCCTTTGCCTAATCTAATGCCCCTTAAATGTTCATATATCCTACATCTTAATCTCCTTTCCATTTTCCTGATGCAGAAAGCAGGACAAACCATACATAGGGCACAGTATACCACCCTTTCAGTGTGGCATGTGGTCTTCCTTCTCAGTTCTATAGTAACCCCATTGATAACGCAAAACGAGCCCTCAAGAATATGTGTGCAAGATGAACAAGCCCACATTTCCTCATGTAACCAGTCATAGATCCCATCTTACAAGATTCAAGGACATTTTTAAGTGCCCTACCCCTTCTGCATATAACATTCGGTCTCTCACCCACCCATTGTCGAATGTTATTACAGGATGCAATAATTATCCAATTCTTATATAAGATATCCATAATTAATTTACTGGACCTATTATAGGTCGTAATTAGAGCTGATCTCGACTGTGTTACTCCTATGGCCCTTTCAGTTCCGTTCTGGACCACAAAGACCAAGTTTGAGTCACCTGTGTCATCAGCTTTAGCTTCAATGACTATTTCATTAGGCTCATAATAGGTCATAACACAAGTCGAATCTCCATAAGTAACTCCTATGGTCCTATTGTTCTCCTTGCTAACATTGGGTATATTGATCAAACAAGTTTCATCCACATCCTGATTAAGGATAGCCTATAACCTTTCTCCCTCTTATTCAAAACCTTAATAAAGACCTCATTCACAAGTGAGTTAGGATAACCTCTTCTCAAAAAAATTTCCTTCAACAGTTCACATTTATTTAAAAATGCTTCAAGAGGTAACCATTCGGGCAGCTCTAACTAGCTGACCTTTTACCACCCCCTTCTTTTGTTTATAAGGATGACCATTATCAAAGTGAAGGAAACTATATGAATATGTCTTTTTATGAAATATTTCAGACTGAAAAACCTTCCTGGACCTATTCTTAACTAGTTTACCATCCAAATATGCTATTTCATACTCATTGAAACTAGAAGTAAAATGTAGAAATTCTATCGAGTTGTTCATAAAATCTAAAAATTCTGTAATCTTATCACGGGGACCCACCCAAAAAGCAAAAATGTCATCCAAAAAACAGATGTACATTCTACAGTGTTCATAATAAACTGAGTTCAGTAAATATTTTTTCAACCACTGGAGTATGACAATGTTCGCATAGTGCCCCCCACATGGTGAACCCATGGCAACCCCATTTTTTCTGGAGAAAGTATTCATTGTTAAAAAATATAAAATTATTAATTAATACCACCTCCAACAATTGTTTGTGTATGTTAACCCTAGGTTCAGGAACACCCTTTTCACATAAAAATTCACTAAACCATTCAAGACCAAGCTCATGGGGTATCACTGTGTATAGGTCTTTGACATCCATGGTAATAAAAATGCCTGAATTAACATAGTCCAACTTGTTGATTCTTTCAAGAAAGTCCCAGGAGTCTCTACATAAATTATTTTCTGTCATTAAAAGCGATTTCAACCTGATATCCAAGAATTTGGCCAACGGATATGTTATAGACCCATGACCATCAACAACTGGTCTCATGGGGGGATCAAATAAACACTTGTGAATTTTTGGCAAACCAAACATACATGGTATTTTTGGATAAGAAGTAGATAAAATGTTGACTTTATCAATTGTAATAGTCATTTGTCATTTAAGACATTACAACCTTCTTATATGAAACATTCAACTCATTCAAATAGTTCTTCGCATAAGCATCTCCCAATAAGACATCCATCATTCTCCGATTATAATCCACCTTGTCCATTATGACTGCCCCACCCCCTTTATCCACTTTAATAATTCTAATATCAGCATTAGATCTCAGATTACTGAGGCATTCTATTTCATTAATACTTAAATTAATAATGCAACCATCATTTCTTAAATTCCTTATATCAATTTCACATAACTTTTCAAATATTTGTAGAGATGGGTGGACAGGTGAATTATAAATACTGGAAATGTGCAGGGGATTACTTATATATTAATCAGATTTAAACAAAATGCTAAAAATTAAAATTCAACTTTCTTACATAGTAATACCAGACAATCAACATGTTTGATAAATCAAGGCATGGCATTGTTGATCGGATCAGTAGTCCCATACATCACTGGGAGTAGAACATGGAAGAAAAAATTGTTTGTTTATCAGTGCAGAGTACTGATCCACATGGACCCAGTTCAGTCTCTCAGCCCAGGAACATGGCTAAGTGACTTGATAAGGATCACAGAGTAAACAAAAGAGACTGAGAGAATCAAATTCTGGACTACTGCAGTCTGTCAGTCATAGTCTTAAATCTCTGTAACAAACCGCCAGACAAGATGAGACATGATGATGATGATGATCGATGTAAATAGCCACTTGAGTATGTATTTCAATTAGAACTGTACTGATACAGTCTTCCCTGACCTGAACTATGTCCCCAGGCCGAAACTTATAAAGAGCAACATTGATATCTATTATTCAGACTTTCAGGGCTAACATATACTAAAGTAATGCAAAGTTACTTATCCATCCGTTTAGTTTGCTTTGTGAGCTGCCAAACATCTAAAAGACCTTGGGACCTGAAAACCCAAAAAGTTAGTTGCTGCTTCTTATACTTTTTCTCACCATTCTCCATATTCTTTGACTTTTTAATTACATGTAAACATAAAGATGCAATTTTTTCATCAAGCTCTGTAAAATATCTTCTCATCTTGCATACTACATGGTCTGTGAGCAACATTCAGAAACCTGGCTATGCCTCCCTAGCTTCTGTCTGCCAGCATTATCTCTGACTACATTTGTATAAAAAGAAGGAGTATATGTTATGGTGCATACAAAAGCAGTGCAACATGTCTAACTTAGCTTTGTATGGTCTTCTTGGTACTCAAGCTTATGACTCACATACTTTCTGAAAACAGGTGCAGTCCACTCACTGCATGTTCATTCTCTGAGACTACACACCACCCTTATAAATATGATTTGTTTTGTCTCACCATCAGAGGAGCCAGAGCTGTAGTGAATGAAAACATACTCAAATCCTTCCCTTTCTAGAGGAAATTGTCATCAATAATTGGGTTCATACAGCACAAAATTTGTAAAATATGGGGAGGTAAGCAATGGTTTGAAATGATACATAAAATGAGTCAGATTATTTTTGGGTAGAGCATTCCTGAAGAAGACTGTTTAGCTGCAATTCCTAAGGTCTATTGACTAAAAAAAGGCAAGAATTACATAATGCCAATTTTCTAAATATAAAAGGCCTTTTCATACACATAACAAGTTTTGTGAAGGGGGGAAGAAGGATTGGACCTTACATCTTCTTTTTAATGTGGTACTGTTGTTTAGCTGTAGTAGAATTTAAAAATTAAAATGTTAAACACCACTCAAACTATGCAATGAAGACTATATTGTTTTTATTTTTAACATGCACAAATCAGCAGTTTTGTGCTTGAAGATGCTGATAACCATATTAAGATTTATTAAGGAAGTAGAGTGTTCATTATCACTGGAAGTATTTTGGACATTATAATCTTACTGGTGAGCACTTTATTCAAATATAATGAATGGTGAAATTTAAATGTACCTAAAGTAAAATTAATGCAGTAGACAAAAGTACATAACAACTTCTGATGAAAAAAAATCATTAATTAAAGTATTTGTAATCATTATCTTTTTAAGCTGTTTTTCTGTCATACCTGGAACTTTTCTAATTACTTTACTGTCCATTTCCATGAGCCAGGAAGCCTTGTATTATCCTAACTAACACCCTCTGTAAATCCTTAGCTACCTGCCCACTAACGTGCTTCAGTATGATACTTGGGACCCAAATGGTTTGGGGTACATGGCTAGGCTTGTAAGGGCTCCAGTGGTTGTCAGCCTAGTAACAAACTATGAACCTAAAGACAATTGGTCTCACTGTATATCATAAATGACATGGTATAACTTCAATGCTGAGGTTTTCTGGGTGAAGTGATAAGGCTCTGAAAGGGAAAAGCTCATCATTTTCTGCCTTGAGGCTTGTGCTGGTCCTGTGACAGTAACGCTGACTCAGTATGCTAGTGGTCTTTGAATCGAGTCCCCAGTTAGAGCTACTGTTATCCTTTCACTTCTGATTTATTAACAGTGCCAAAACAGAGGGCTTTCTTTGTGTTTGTAATTTGATCTTGTTAACCTTGCTGGGGGGATCCTAGCTGAAGGGTTAAGACTCTAAAAGGAAAAATGAACACTTTTATGCCTAGATGCTCTTGTTGGCCCAATTGCAGTGATACTGACACAATATTCTAGATGTCTTGGGTTCAAGTCTCATATGAGAGTTGAACTTATCCTTTCACTTCTGTGCTTCTAGCAATTGTTACATCGGAGAGCTTTCTCTGCACTAATCTGTGTGGGCGTTTTATTGCCTAGAAGAATATATGTGATATATAATGCTTGTATTGGTGACCATGGTAAAATGTTTTTTCTTTTATATAAATGAATGTTTGCTTATGTTACAAGTGATAATTCAATAATGGCATTTAAAAAAAGACTCTAAAAGCTCTAAAAAAGAAAATTCAACTCCGTTCTTACATGTTTTTCTTTGTCAAATGGCAGTGACATCAGTACAATAGGATGGAAATTTTGGTACAATTCCCAGTGAGAGGTAATACTATCTGTTCAATTCTGTGATTGTAAAATGTATAAAGCATTAAACTGTCTCAATATTTGTGTATATATATATATATATATATATATATATATGTGTGTGTGTGTGTGTGTGTGTGTGTGTGTGTGTGTGTGTGTATATATATATATATATATATATATATAGTGTGTGTATATATATGTATATATATATATATATATATATATATATATATATATGTGTGTGTGTGTATATATATATATATATATATGTGTGTGTGTGTGTGTGTGTGTGTATATATATATATATATATATATATATATATATATATATATATATATATATATACCTCATTTGACTGAAACTCATTTGACTGAGACCATAAGATTGAAATTTCAAAAGACTGAAAAGTCACTTAACTGAAACCCAGAAGACTGAAACTCATAATACTTAATTTTAACATACTAAATTTTAAACTGGACCATATAAAACCAGACTAGGTGGGGGGGCTATGCCCCCACACCTCCCCAACTATATATACTAACTCCAGGATTGCACTACAGTGGGGAAAAGGGCATAGCAGTGGCAGCATGTAGATTACTGTAAGGTAAGTGAAAGGTATATGCCCTTTTCCCCACTGGACTGCAATCCTGGAGTTAGTATATATAGTTAGGGGGTGGGGGGCATAGCCCCCCACATTTTGGGTATGGGGGCATAGCCCCCCATCTAGTCTGGTTTTATATGGTCCAGTTTACAATTTAGTATGTTAAAATTCAGTATTATGTGTTTCAGTCTTATGGGTTTCAGTCAAGTGACTTTTCAGTGTTTTGAAAATTCAGTCTTATGGTCTCAGTCAAATGAGTTTTAGTCAAATGAGGTTTCTATCATATGATAGGGATCAATATATGTATATGTATATATATATATATATATATATATATATATATATATATATATAGAAGTCTTATTTAGCCTCCTATTGGAGAGGTCTTGTAAACAAGTACACCTCTCACCTCATCTTGCCAATATGTCCTTTCCTCCTTCATTTGTTCACTTTGTATGCAGATCATTTCTCCTTTCTCAGTCCCACATCCATCCCTATCCCATCCACTTTAACCTTATGCTAACTTCCCCCTTTATCTCACGTGCTGAGTATTTGATGCCTTATAATTCCTGTCTTACTACCCTTATTTTCACTCTTCTTCATTATTCCCCTCACCTCCTCTTTCTATCTCACCTTTTCTACTACTATACATTTCACTCCCTTTCTTTATTTGTTGCCTTTTCCGTGTTTCAGTCTTCTAGTCTTAGGTATACTTTTTCTTTATTTTTTTCTGGTCTTTTTACTTTTTCTCTCTCTATTTTTGGATCCCTACTTATGCTACACATTCTCTTTTACATTATAATCACATAAATGGCTTTTAATGTCTACAACTGTATATATATCATGTATGTGCATGTGTATAATAGAATGTTGCACTTTATCTTTGTAACTTCTTGGAGAGTGTCTTCCAGGGCCTCTGCTGAAAAACAGCTTTTGCTCAATTTGACTATCCCAGTAAATAAATGGAATACATAATTAACTAACTAAATAAATTAAAAACAGATAAAAGACAGAAATCAAGAAAATAACCAAAGACTAGAAATTTCTTGCATACGAATAAATATCAGCTGTACTGAATAAGAATATTGTATGAAACTACAGGCTATTAGCATTTATTAACCATATACCAGCAGTATCCCCAAAACTATTTACTGATTGAACTCTAGATATGAAAATTAATGAAAATTTTGTTTTTATGGGTCATTAAATTAACTTAGCATCAAATAAATAAAATATTGATTGGCTAAGTTAACTGAAACAATTTGGAACAAATGTAAAATTCAGTACTGGATACAGTCCCTGGTGTTCATGTAATTTCTATGCACATTCATTAATCACTCAGTGCGGGTTGGTCCATTACTGTGACAGAAATAAATTATAATGCAGATACATGGTATAGCTGCAGTGAGAAATACATCCTAAACTTGATTGCTGAGCTGTCAGTCCTTACCATGCTAGTGTTCTCCCTAGAAGCATATACATTATGGTAACAAGGGCATCCACTTTACATACACATGTACATACACACACACACACACACACACACACATACACACACACACACACACACACACACATATTCAGACAGTTATGCATTACACATGCTCATAGATTCACACACACACACACACACACACACACACACACACACACACACACACACACACACACACACACACACACAGTCTACTCTTCCAACTCATCCACAAGCAATCCCCTCCATACTTGCTCATACTCATGGAAACATTCACATGTCACCTACATGCATGCTGCAACACACACACACACACACACACACACACACACACTTACCGACTTGGCATCCCTTACCTTTCATACTGTGACTGCACTGGCAGATACACATACTAGCATAATCAGAAACACACACACACACACACGCACACACGCACACACGCACACACACACACACACACACACACACACACACACACACACTCAGACAGTTATGCACACACATGCTCATAGATTCACACATACACGCACACACACATACACACACACACACACAAGCGCGCGCGCGCACACACACACACACACACACACACACACACACACACACACACACACACACACACATACAGACACACACATTCTACTCATCCAACTCATCCACAAGCAATCCCCTCCATACTTGCTCACAATCATGGAAGCATTCACATGACACCCACATGCATGCTGCAACACACACACACACACACACACACACACACACACACACACACACACACACACACACACTTACCAACTTGGCATCCCTTACCTTTCATACTGTGACCGCACTGGCAGATACGCATACTAGCATAATCAGGAACACACACACACACGCACACACACACACACACACACACACACACACACACACACACACACACACACACACACACACACACAGTCTTGATTTCCCCTACCTACCTACTGTACCTTGACCATTCAGGCAGACAGACATTCACATGTAAATACACATCCACATTCATGATCCTTAGTTAACCCATTACTATGACCACCTAGGCATATACAAAGACACACACACACACACACACACACACACACACACACACACACACAATTCAGTCAGTCTCATTTATGCCCATACATACATGTCCACACATATCCACACACATACATACACTGACACTCCCCCTCCCCATGGCTTTGGTAGACTTAGTGCTACTAATAGCCCCATAGAAGCGAATGGGCAATCATTGTCTTTAAACAGCATGCATTTTTCCTCCAGGTGTAAAATTTTGCTCACCCAAATGACTTTCTGAACTACTTGACCAAATTTGCCTACAAGAGCCTTCCCTGCACTAAGTGCCCTAAAAGTGGAAGACCTCAAATATAGAGCAGACTCAGAATTGGAAAGAGTTAGCTTGATGTGGAAACTTTCTGAGATAAAAGCTTAACATTATGTAAAGCATTTATAAATTGCCTGGAATAGCTTACAAATTGCACTGACAAACCTAGGGTCATTCAGTTTTCCACCCACAGTTATATTCTCAACAGTTAAAACAGTTCAAGATGACACTGCCTTTACCATGAGAATAAAATCCATCTTAGTCACTAATCATTGTTTCTAGACTTCACAAGGGGAAACTGTGATGCAATAAGTGATAATTTATGAAAATAGACAAGATACTCTACCCACTGACCCAAAAGAAAAAGTAGCATTAATCTTAGAAATAGCAGTTGTATGTCTTAAGTCAGTCTTATGTACTGAGAGAAACAAAGTCATAAAATACCAGGATATGCAAGCAGAAACTAGAGCAGTGTGGAATAAAGAGACTCAGACAGTTCTAATAAATAAGAGCAATGGGACTAATAAAAAAAGAATTTTCAAGAATATTTATTTACGAATGTATGTATGCATGTATTTATTTCCATTTGTTGGCAAGGATAGTTCGACTCGACAAAACCCCTTCTCAGAGGAGGCCCAGGGAGAAAAGCTCAATGTTTACATATTAAAACATAAAACATTAGAAACATAGCCTGTGATGAATATAGAACATAACACATTCAAAACATAGCATGTTATTACAATTTCTAAACTACCCAAAGTTGGTTTGAAAAATACAAAAAAATTCCAAATGTACATAGGCATGAAAAAAGAAAAATAAAGTGAATAACATGCATATGATATATACAAAATAAAGGACATATATTCACCTTAGCCATATACAAGTAGAAAAGAGAATGGCTATAGGAATCAGCAGCTAGAGTGATGAGTATTTAAATACACTACCAATACATGTAACCCTGTATGAACTGCTGACAGATGCATTCTGGGTACATTGCTTGTGCTGAAAAAGATCACTTTGGTAAACATCAAAGACTGAAGCACTTTGAATTTCATCAACTATAATCATTCCCTGACTCGGGAATTGGGTCCATTCTTGTCACGGTATTAAAAACTCACCACATACAGGGAAATTAAAAAGTGAGAAACCCAAAAGAAATCTACTCAGAAGAAATTCTGTGACTTTCAATGGTCACATTCAAGTGCATATAAAGATACGACATAGATATAGAAAGAAGCACAGTAACAATACCCTTTGGTGGAATCACAAAAGTAATATGATTTACAACAGAAAAATAGATATTACGTTACTTTGAAAAATGATTTAGTCATAAAATCAAATTTAGATTAAAGTGCAAAAACTATTTACTGTAGTAAATCTTCTAATATAACTAAGAACTCAACTTTATTTCAAGACTTGAAAGCAATAAGAGATATTATTTAATTATATTAGAAAACTGAAAAATAAAAATTGTGGCAGCAGCATATTGCAACTGCACACTGAAGTGACTACAGAACCACAAGACGTAGTGAACATACCTGCAGAAAATGTTGCACAAACATCTCACTAAGCAAGACATATGGCAGAGTGCTTTAATATATATATATATATATATATATATATACATATATCTGTGTGTGTGTGTGTGTGTGTGTGTGTATAGTTCTACTTGAAAAGGTTGACTTACCAGAAAGTCGACTCTTGTAATAGCGAGACCACAGCATCGATGATTTACAACAGCAAACTCCCGTAATGGAGAATTTCTCCTCCAGGAAACTAACCACTTGGCCACCACTGATTAACTTTGCCCTTTCTCTACTATAGACCGATCTCGGAGTTGGTATATTTAGGTGTGGAGGGTAGGGAGGCAAAGCCCCCCCCACTCCGGTGGGTTTTATTATGTATTATTTTATTTTTTGCAATACGGTGGGTTTAATTTATAAATTATGTTATATTCCTCAGTGGTGGCCAAGTGGTTATTTTCCTGGAAAATAACATAATTTGTAAATTAAACTCACTGTATTAGAAAAAATAACATAATACATAAATAAAACCCACTGGAGAGGAGGGCTTCACCCCCTCCACCCCCTCCCCACACACACATAATATAAAATGGCACTTTTCTGTACTGAAAGAATAAAACTAAATCACTACCAATCACATTATAATAGTTTGTGGGCATGTCCATAATATATGGTGATAGGTGGTAGTGGTACCACTTCATAAATGTTATAAGTGTACTACAATTAAATTACAGTGCTTTAGCCATGTCAGAAATACATGTTTGGGTTATTCTATTAACTTTTGTATGGCTGCTATAATAAACAAACAAAAAAATCCAAAATTGCATTATTTTTTGCTGTGGAATCTATTCCTCTACTTTTCATAGGACACAATTTGCCTTTCTGTCTGTTCTGACAGAGAGCTGCACAGCTACCTAATGCTAGTAATAGAAACAATATTTGACTGGTAAGTCATGTGTGGTTTACAATTTAAAAAGAGAAGATCTTGGGGTTATTTTCAGCATTTAGAGGTAAGTTCCTGACAGTGTGTAAGACATGAGCAGATGAGTGCCTAATTTCTTTGGAAGGATCTCTGGAAAGCATTCCACAACAGCTGCTACATGTATCTTGCTAAACTGTTTTTGGCTAGCAAGTTGTATATGGATTGTGGGAATCAATCACTTGGTAACAAAGTGTGAATTAATCTTACTGTCTTTTGCTGTAATTTTAGTTATTCTGTCATTCAGAAACATTTAAATATGTTAGTGGACATCAGTCATATAATATAACTCTTAAAAATTCCAAGTAGTATTGTCATATCTGTTCCCTTCATTGATCTCTTAACCACTAACGGAAACAATT
Source organism: Protopterus annectens (assembly GCF_019279795.1). Lineage (NCBI taxonomy): Eukaryota > Metazoa > Chordata > Ceratodontiformes > Protopteridae > Protopterus > Protopterus annectens. The sequence goes on from NC_056744.1 coordinate 756,088,028, forward strand.
TACTTCAAAAGGATAGCAGAGCTGGCCCTGAGATTCACTTCAATGCTTTTGAACAGGAAGTACACATACAAAGGAACATTTCTAGAAGAAATACTATTAGGTAGATAAATTAGTCTATGACATGCAACCCCACTCTAAATGGCTGCACATGTTAAAATCATATAATATAATATGGCCACATCCAGTAAGAAAAATAACAAGTAAGCACCCTTAATGAGAAAATTGTAGGTAAATTACTATAATCTTTCATTCTTTATGAATTTATTTATTCATTTTTTTTAATTCATTGCACTGTTGTTGCCTGACAGCAAAAGAGGACACTAAGGCTTACTGCTTTGCCTTTTAATGGTATTTGATATTCTACTTCCCCTTCATCCCTGCCTTCCTATTTCCTTTTTGCACTTATCCCCTGCTGCCTTGAATGGCTTTGTGGATTATTTCTTCACCGCTCATTCAAGAAGTCAGTTCTAGATTGTGCAAAGAAGTACTTTTAGAGATCATGGGAGTAGTTTGTTCCTACAGTCATCTGCCTATGCCCTTTAATCCTCCTGTGTCTTTTCTGTTCATGATGATTCCTTCACATCTCACTGGCATGATCTTATGTACCAACGTTATGTCCCTGCAGTCACTTCTGGTATCAAGTGAAAGGACCTCCATCTGCTCTACTTTCTAGGAAAAATCCTTTACCTTTCATCTCTTACATATCCTGGTGGTATTCCTCTGGATTTCTTCTAGCAACTTGGCATCTCTTTGCTTGTATGGCCTCCAAAACTGTACACAGTATTAAGGTATGATCTGAGCAGGTCCCTGTATATTCAAAGTATTAACTTTTTTTGGCTTAAACAGTTTTCTTTCCTCAGGATATGTTTCAAGATTTACTACTCCCCTGCCATTGTTATCTTGAGCTGCTTCAGGTCCTTTACTAGCTCTGTTGAACTCAGCTCCTCCTACCTTGGTGATACTTCACACCAGAGTTAATGCAATCTAAATACAATACTTTGTATTTTTGGCAAATAATTACAAGTGATGCCCTTCAGCTAACTTCGCTAACTTTTTAAAATTATCTCTTAGACTCTTCCTCCTCTTCTACATTTTTGTACATATCTTTGTATCATTACTGTGAAAGTCAATCCTGATCTCTCTTTTCTCAGATATGACTGAATCAAAAACTCATTGAAGAGCAATAGATCAAGATCAGACCTCTTCAGCACACCACTTGTCTTCTTCCTAACTCTTTAGATCATCATTTTAAATCCTATGTGTCCTTCCATTGGACCATGCAGGTGGAATCTGTCGAGTTAACCTGTAATCCCTGCATTAAATTTGATCTGTTTTGACTGACAGCTTCTCCTCTCAGTGAACTCATGTCAGTTGCTGTCATAAAGATTTCTGTCCTCTAGAAATGCTATTGAAGTTCTCCTCAGTGCTCTTAATAAGATCTTCCCTCTCTCTTCTGTTAGGTCAACTGTCCTGTAGTTTGTTTTTTTGGGGTTTTCCCTGCTCCATCCCCATTACACAAGGTTCCCATATCATCTTGCAGTTAATACATATGATAAAGGCTAGCCAGATGTTAATGAACTGCTTCCTGTAGCCCAGGGTTAAATTGCCTCAGCGACTTCCAGTTTACTGTATGACTTGTCACAAGTCACTTATTCCGATAGTGCTCCAGGGCTGAATCTGAAAAAGATCCATTAGGATCAGTGCACTTCCCCAGTTAACAAAGACATATAAATCATGGTGTTGGTCCACTGTTTATGCTATTCTGCTCTGTCTCCCTCCCAACATGATACAATCCCCATACTTTCCTTTGTGTAAAGCAAAATATTCTTTCATTTATAGGTTCATCGATAAGTACTAGGTTAGCTGCCTTTGCAAACTATTTTAGTCTTGCCAATTTTTTCTTTTGGTGCTTGAATTAACCTATCCTGTTTTTTGTTACATTGGCCTTACCCTTTCCATGAACGATAATTATATATTACCACTAGTGAAAATAACTGGGATCACTACTATAGATAATTTAAAGTGACCCATGTATGAGAAAAAGCATGTAGGTGTTGGCTCTGTCCAATAGTAGTACAGGGGGCATTCCTGTGGTAAATTTTCTGTTTCCCATCCACAGATCCAAGCTGAGCTTGAATATGGGCAAGGGTGAAATTTGTTTAATGTGGATGAGGAGTCTGTTCCAAACCATTGGTATCGTCTGTGAGATATACTTGTCCTTCTAAACTGTTTTGTTGATTTTTCAGAAGAGGTTTAGATCCCTTGACTGAGCATTTCTGATACTGTCTGACTTGCTCATGACCAGTAGTTCCATCAGTATTGGGCCAGTGGATGGCATTCTTTATCGTTTTTTCCATTTTAGTGTGACCTCCTTCCCTTCCTCCCACTCTCCCTTCTTTCTCATCTTTGCTCAGTCTGGTCAGTTTCATCTCGTTCTCCTCCATTTTCTTTATGTACCCTAAAATGCATTTTCCCCTTCTTGCTCCCTTCTGGTGTCTTTCTTTCAGCTTTCTACTTTTATGTTCTCACAGTCTGTGTTACCTCTCTGTTAGTATACTGTATCCTTACCTTTCCCCTTTACCTCAGCTCTGGTTTTTACAGTAATTGCTAATATTACATTCCTTTGCAGCCACAGTGACCTTGTCACTTATTTCACATTTTTGTATCATTCTCACACTCTTGTTGATAGGCATGAAGATCCCATGCCTCACATATATACCTATCTTGTTCTTTCCATCAGTTTAACGCCTGTCTCTTTACTCATCACAGCAAAATTCATTGTCCTAAACTAGCAAATAATAATCTTTTTTTCTTTGAAATATTATGCTTCTCCTTCTCTAAACCACATGGTTGGCTAATGGTAACTTAATATGGACATACATGATCTGCTTTGAATTGGAAAAGATACCCAGACACTTCCTGTAGTTGTAGCAGGAGTGACAGGACTAATAAAAATGAATTTTAATGGTACTTAAATATGTTACCAATACATGTAACCTCATATGAACTGCAGAAGAAGGCAATTCAGGGTGCATTGTGAGTGCTGAGAAGTGCACCTATGGTTGACATGAAAGACTCAAGCAATACTGATTTCATGAATTTTAATTAAGCCCTGACTTAGGAATGGTGTCTATTCATGTCAAGATATATAAAACATGTAACCATTTGGAGAAATTAAAGTGACAGGACTACATCCAGAATTTGGTAATTTCGGGAAATGTTATACCCTATTCTATAATGTTTAATAACTGTATGCATGAATAGCTGGCCATAGCAATAGTAATAGTATGTAACTGTGTTAGCTAGGAGAATGCAAATGATACCTTCATTACATGTGTAATGAGTATCTTGGATGAGATACTTGAAATCATTTTAGAAACATCAAGCAGTTATAAATTATTGTGATAACTGCATGTCATAGTAGCATTAAAAGGGATAGGTCAATACGCAGTATGTGGTGTTGTTAAACTGCATGCTACAAGCCACGCCGCTACAATGCCAGTGCATATGAAGTGAAACAAAAGAGTTGCAAAGCACACCTGCAAGGAAGTATTTGCACTGAGTTTACAAGTATAATAAATCATGAATTATTGTTGTAAAAAAGATGAAGGTAAATATGAATATGCCATTTTCCTTTAGAAAATATAATTGAATTGCATGTCAGGTGGATGTTCATTAGTTAGGTAGGGGGTCTGATTGGATAGAAATGGGATAGACAGCAATAAAGGTATATTTGCATTAATAACTTGAAGCTGACTAATGTCATGTGGTTTTATAGACTACTAAATTCATGCACATATAATGGTAGACAAACATAGGAATTTAGCCTGTTTTTGGACATGCATTCCTGGAAAGTTGTGATTGATGCTTCATGGATTTTATCACTGAATGACTGATTAATTAAGCAAATCTGCATGTTATCTATTAGCAAATGTTCATGTGTTCATAACTAAGTGGCCATGTTGGTACCGACTTGACTGCTTCATTGGGACAAATAAAATCAGACCATAATTATCTGTTTGAAGGTCAGCCTGTTTGAGATATTTGCCCTTATTTTAAAAACATCATAAGAATGATGAATTACTGATACAAATTGATTCCAGTGGACATGACAGTTCAACTGCATATTGAGGTGCTAGCTTCTGTGTTACTTAGGAATGTGATGTGAATAAAATGGTATGTACAGTGAGATTTTAATTAGTTTCAGTCTGGTTACAGTTATATGCTTTATGTTAATACTGTCATTAATAACATGAAAGTGACATGATGTGGTGTATGGCAGGGTACCAAATTCAGGTTTGCACACTGCTAATGGAGCCTAGTAATGCTGTTTGACACCAGAGTGTCTCAGCTACTGGATTTTCATAATAGTGTAATTATGAATGCATGAGTATTACACATTAACAGGTTTTCAAATCTGCATGCATAACTAAATGGCTATTGCAGTCAGGTCTCAATGAATGTTGTAAGTAGAAAATTGAGGTCATAATTGTCTCTGTGAAGCATGGCCTATGTGACAAATTCATATCATTTAACAAATATAATAAAATTATGAATTTTGAAAATACTGGATTAAACTAGACATGCTATTGTCCATCTGAAAACACAGCAGAGCTAGCCATCACATGTCTAATCAGTACAATGCTAAAGAAAGTGACATGACCCAAACAGAATCACCATTTACTAGGATATTGTATTTTTCCTGCAAACTTTGAATATGTACTATGCATTAATATATGTTATAATGAGATGAACCAGAAACAGTTTCTATTACACTTATTGGTAACAAATGAAAGCTGTCTGGAACACATATTGTTGCATACTGCAAAATACCAAAATCATACTAGCATACTATTTTATTTATTTCTTATTTATATATTTGCAGTTTGTTTTCCAGGATAGTCAATTGGGCCACAAGGAGGCTGTTATCAATGGAGTCCTGGGGAGAAATCTCCAGAAAAATACAAGTATATAATACAGAAAAAGCATAAATCCAGAGTATATATTTTAAGTAAATATTTATTTATTTATTTTGACATTTGTTAACCGGGTTAGTCCGACTGAGCTACAGTCCATTTTCAGTGGTGACCCAGGGAGAGAAGCTCCATACAGAAACATTAACATAACAGTGACAATGGTAAGTACAGAAAGCTTCAAATACAAGTCAGAGTCAAATACAGAGGACACAGAGTAGCAATAAAATTTCTAGTACAGAAATATACCCCTGGATTTAATAAACTATGTGTAGCAATAGTGTTATTCCTACACAGAGTGAATGATGTCCATGTCCACAGCTACCTCTCGGCAGCACGCCTTGCATAATAATGAAGGCGTGCTACTGAGGGGGAGCCAGGTACATGGATACTGAATCAGTGCTAAGGTGTGTGTTACAATGCTCTCAGATCTGTAACATGCCCCCTGAACTTTCAAAGTGCTGTATAACACTTTCTAATAAAGAAAAAGTCCTTAGACACGTAAATGAAAGCATGTGAAGTAATGTCCTGTAGCGGGTGTGTTACAGTATCTGTAACACATCCCTTGCATTGTGAAAGTGACGTACAGCACTAAATAAATGAAGAAAGTGTCCTTGGACACTGAAATAATACTGTGAACTGTAATGTCATGTAGGGGGTGTGTTACAGTATCTGTAACACTCCCCCTTGCATTGTGAAAGTGACATACGGCACTAAATAAATGCAAAGAAAGTGTCCTCAGACACTTAAGTAATTGTGTACTGTAATGTCATATAGGGGGTGTGCTACAGTATCCATAACACACCCCGTGCATTGTAAAAGTGCTGTACGGCACTAAAACAATAAAGAAAGTGTCCTCAGACACTTATTTAGTAATGTGAAGTCTAATAGTTTAATTTTAAATGAATGATTATTTTTTTTAATTTTGTTTTCCACAAAGTTTAAGCATGGCTGAGTGGGTTTGCACCATGCGATGCTTTGCTTAGCCATGTTTAAACATATCCAAAAGCTATATAGAAATGTATAGCTGAAAACCTTACAGTTGAGTTAGCTGAGTGGTTCGGGTTATGGCTTTGTGTGCAGTAGGTGCAAAGTTCGAATACCAAGACAGATCATTCAGCTTTTACATGGAAAAGCATTTTATATTATTTTTTATTTTATTTATTGATGTAGTTCCTGATATTTTTTAACCAGGGTAGTGTATCAACAATGAATAATTACTATCCAATCCTTATTTTTTTAAATGATAATTTTTGTTTGCCCTTAGTTCAGTTTTGCTAAGCACTGCTAAGCCAAGCTAAGCAATGCTTAAACAGGACCTGTCAGATCTATACTTAGCAGTGCTAAGCACCACTTAGCTGGTTTGAGCATTGCTAAGAAGTCTCATTCTAAGCAGTATTCAGCTCAGCTAAGTGGATTTGCAGACTGCTAAGCACTACTCAACACTTGCCACTTTAAGCACTACTCAACTCAGCTTAGCAGGTTTGCACACTGCTGAGCTTAGCTCAGCATTTTGAAAATGGTCCAATGATGGCAAAGGACAGGAATATGACCTTATTTAATCTGCACAGGTGGGAATACAGGCAGATCCTGTTAGTGTTTGATCCCTCTAGGAACAATGGCAGGTGCTGTTGAAGGAGCGAGCTTTCGGGCACAGTGCTAGGTCATGTTGGAGTCCAGGATCATGGCTGGGCTCCTCATAAAGGACCATGATGACAGACTGCTGCAGGGCCAGTACCAGGGCTCAGAATACAAGTCGGAGGCCTGGGACTCCCTGGCACATGAGCTCACCAATGCCACTGACATCCCTCTCACTGGTGAGCAGGTCCATCATCATTATGATGACCTGCAATGGAGGAAGGGGGTGCTCTCGGCCCAATGGATTGAAGATGCTCAGGACAGGAATGCCCCAGAAGTATGTAAGTATATCAACTGGTGATTTATCAAATTATAGTATGAATATCTGATAGACAGGTATACATAATGTTGTGTTTTCCCCCTACAGCTGCAGAGGAGAGAGCTCATAACATGGAGGCACATGCAGGATGACTGGCGAGGCTGCACCAACAGTGTGGTGAGTACAGATATAACTTTCAATATATATACACACACACACACACACACATATATATATATATATATATATATATATATATATCTATAGTCAAATAAATAAGAAAGTGTAATTGTTTACTGGCATTAGGTATAGTGTGCTCTGAATGTACTGAATAAATGTGCTTTTAAATCAACATTGATATAAGTTACTAATGCCAGGTATTGTGTAATACAGATGAAGGCAGCAAACAAGCTACTATTGATGAAAGGAAGCAGGTACTGTAGTAATACTGCGTAGGAATTAATTTGTTTGTAAAGTATACTCTGCTTGCTACTGTGAAAGTAATAACTGATCTGCATTCATCATCTACAGGATATGCAGTACAACTGAATTTAGAAGTAAGAATGTAATAAACCACTGTGTCATGTCACCCTAAATAAAGTTATTAACACAAACTTTTGTATTTAATCTGGTCTGTTGTTGAAGAAATACAACTGTGCATGTGCTACACAGCAAATATGGCTATGAGAGCACGAATTCATGACAGTTTGTCTGCTAGTTAGCTGTTATGCCAAACTGTAGATATGGAGCTATAAAACAAGATACAACAAAAGGTGATATATGTTCTACACTAAGATCTGAACCTTGAATAGTAATGTGTGATGTATTATAGTGTGTTCCCTGCAGCAGTGCGTTGTGTTCACCTTTGCATTTCAGCCACATGTATTTCTGAATGTAGGTATGCTAATGCATGCAAGCATGAGACAGTAATAGGTGGAGACTGCAAAAATATGATTTGTAAATGTGTATAGGTCAGGTATGCAGCCCAGCAGCCAGCTATGGCCTGTACAGATACACATATTCACATCCACTAGGAGTTAAATATGTACACCTGCATGCAAATTATTACTACAGTTCACTATCACTCATAACAATGTGACACTCCACTTATATTACAAGATCAGAATGTGTGACCAAGTGAGTTGTAGGCACAAATCATCAAGCAGCAGGCAGCAGTTTCCCAGTAGCTCAGTGTGATAAGAAATAGATATATCTGCTGTTAATTTTTGCACACACTGACCATGGTTTGGATCCAGGGACTGGTACGAAGATGTGTTTGTACTGACACCCAAGCAGTCCTGAGTATTTGTAGAAACTTTCAGGAAGTGTTAACAGATATTTTCTCCACAGGGCTCATAGGTAAAGAAATGTTTATATTAGCTGTATGAAAGGTATACTAATAAACTGTGTACAAATGTTCGAGTGCACAGCCCAATGCCTACAAATGACAGCAGAATAGCTATATACACTATGCACTCTTCTCAATACATGTCTCTCATGTCTCACACTGTCATGGCTAGTGATCACTATTGCCAATAACCTTGCACACAGCTATAAATCCAGTAGAAGTATGCCATTAGCACACTCACACAACATCAGTGCAGAGTACACCTTGTTAGTCATATATGTAACCTTGAAATGTATGAGTCCCCACTACTCATGTGCCTAAAGTTGTCACAGCTTGCCCAATAGCATTCCAGGTTGATAGATTAACAGGTATGTATATGCTACCATAGCTATAGGTCTCAGGTAGATGTAAAGTGAGGGCAGACCTCTAGACTATTGAGCAGTACTGTTGTGAAAAATATAAGCCCATACAGTTGGTAATGGACTGTTTTTCTCTCTCTCCACCCCTTATCTGCATGAATAATTATTATTCCTATGCTATGGGTATGCTGTTCACAAAACCTAATGTTGGGACATGTGTTCTATTATTATTCATATATTTAGATGGTTGCATACTAACATACCTTGTTCAAATTCCATTGTTGGTCGCCTCTTGCTGCAAATGTTACTGGCATGCTGTCTCAATAATGACTGTTATTCCATTTATGCATGTGTTCTATTTGCCATGGAGTTTTCCCAATTATATTATTTTGGATTAATTGGAACACCCATGCATGCCGTTATAACTAATGTTGAAATGTTTTGTTCATAACTAGCCAGTACACCTTGAAAAACCTCAATACCACAGCACTTTTGGGTAGGCAGATCCACCTGTCCTGGCTCACTTGGCTGCTGCAACAGGTCCCAGCATGTCTGGGACACAACCTTGAACAGTCTCCTCCACTGGTCCTGCACCACCCTCATATGGAACCGCATCAGAGGATGGGGTCCATCTCCCCCCAGCACAGAGAGGACCCTGTCACCTGATATCAGTTCAGAGGCATGGTGCACAGGGTCATCCAGGGGGACTTGGATGTACACCTGTGCCAGATTGAGGGCAAACTAACGCACCTCGAGGGGCAGGCTGGACCTGTCATCCAGCCTCCAGCACAGCCACCTTCATGGCAGTGGTGACTGCCCATGGGTGGGGACCTCAGTCCCACTGTTTCTATTTGGGGGTATGTGGCCCTTCGATTCCCAACCACCCTCTCCATTCAAGGTGCTTACCCCCTTATGTGAAATACACCACCCCTCTCTGCTGTCTTGTCTGTCTTGTCTGTCTGCATAAGCAATCTCTCCTACTCAACTTACCTCCCCAAACATCCCTACAACCCTTCCCCAATATCCCACTCTCACCTTTAAAAAAATGGGGCATCTCTCCCCACAAAAAAAAAAAAAACTCGTCCATACATGACTCTCCATTTTGCCCCCACATACACTGACATTAATCAATTTACCCTTAAATTACTCAACAAAGGTATGTTGCCCACACCCCACTCTAAATTCTAAATTGTCCACATCAGTCACAGCTGTTTCTTCACCAGAAATGGAGAGCTATGGTCCTTTTCTACACCTGTCCTGCACATTCCTAGCTGCCTTTCATAATGTTTTTCCCCCTGCTTGCCCCCATTTCACCACTTTCCTACCTCCCCCTACAAACAAACACAGTTGATGGACAAGCATCAACTGTAGCAGCATTCACAGTCATATAGAAAAGGATGTATGACACTCACATCTGCCTGTCTTCTTACTCGCCCCAACACACATTTACACAGTACACTGCTACAGGATGTGAAAGTCTGTTAACAATGGCCAGACATAGCATGCAAATCTGTGGATATAACACATCCATCCAAACAGTGGACAGTATTTCTGTCTAGCCTCTGTGATGTTGTAACACCCACACCTTCATAATGTCTTCCTCACAGGCCAGGAAAAGGGGCAAGGCCTACAAGAAAGCCTTAATTATAGCACTGTGTTGCCATGCCATTGGCTAATTGAAATGCAACCCAGCTGTTCTGCATGAAATTAGCAAGTGGAAGACACAGATTGGTGCGCAGGCCATCACCTGTTCATGAGCATTACCTACAAAAGGCAAGCTGCTGCCTCTGGTAAACAGGTCTGACACTTTCTTCATGAAGACAGACTGCAATTCTTTAAAACACTAAAAGTGGATTTCTTCTGACAAAGGAATACAGCACTATACCAGGTATGTCATACAATTAAGCATGTAATTGAATGTAGATGAGGGATGCAGTCATGAGAAATAGGAATTTAAACAGTAGGTCTCAGCAACACGTATTGGACTGACATGTTGCTGTTAGTCAGCTGTCCAGTACCTACGGCCATCCCTGATGGCTCTGTCTGCATTGACATAGATCACAGCTCTGGCCCCTGAGTCACCCCTGTAAGGGTCAGTTCACATATGACTACTACTGGATTGTTTGTTGTACAATATTGACTATGACACTGACAGCCCAGTTAACTGGGGTGTTGCAAATAATCATATGTTATTTGTGAATATTAATATTATATATATGCTTGTCTTACAAATGTAGGAGAACTATATATGTTATGTTGATATTAAACAACTGGTGCAGAAGTGTGTGTTGAACTGTATGTTATGTACTGAGCTCATACCTCTCAAATGTCCAGATTTTGCAGAATGGCCATGTTTGCTTCATATTTTTAGTCATACTCTCATACAGTTGTGTTTTTTTCTGTCTAATCACTGGCAAATCATTAAAGACTGAAGTCATAAAGTAATAGAACACATTTGAATATGAGATGTCATATCCTTCAGAAAAGTAATGTGAATGCAAAACCTGTTATTCTATCAACTGTACATTTATAAGGGCAATGTTTAAAAAGTGTCACTATTTTTGTCCCTTGGTCCTCCCTTTATTTGTGCCTTTGTCCAGATGTCTTGCTCTAAGAGATTGTAAGGTATGACTGAGCTTCAAGAGTGTAACCACAGTGTACCATAGTGGAAAAGAACATAAATGTATATAAAGTATTACCTTTGCAAATGTATGTATTAATAGTAGATGCACAAAGCCTTGAATATACAGCGATAAGTTGCAAAACTTCAAGAAAATAAGCTAAACCTGTTTTACGAATATGCTTTCTCAGTTTCAGTGCAGCAGGCAAACATACATGACTACAGCTAGAGGTTTTTGTATTGTCTTGAAACATAGACAAGTAGTAGGTTGAAAATGTAAAAGTGTTTAACTGTGTTATGATTTCTAGTTCTACACAAACATCAGACGTATATGTACTTCTGACGCAAGGATGTTAAAAGGTATGTTGGTTGCTGTTAGCCTGGGAAGTGAAGGCAAGTGACAAAGACTGATGCAACCTAAGCTATCCCAGCACTAATGTTGATTATTACTTTCAGACATGTCTCAGAGAAAGGCCTTTGATTGTGGTATGTGTCTATGTATCTGACAACATCCACTCATCTGCATTTGACTTGCTAATAGTAAGGAACTAGGAAAAAGTAAAATCATTTACATATAATGGGACTATAGTAACAGTAACATTGGATGTTTGCTGTAGTTATTTCAGACTGTCCTACAATGTTGTTTTAAAATATTCCCTGTGGGTTTGAATGCTGTAGCTACTGTAATGATTGTGTATTATCTTGTTCCTTTATTAGTTATTATTAAATATGGTTAAACTTTGTAATTGTGGCTGGTCTGTATAGAACTACATAAGCTCTTAGAGTGCTTGCATATGTATTTGTTGACACTGTATAGCCCACTCCAATACCCTTGGTCTTGGTCACACTTGCCATTTAGATAATAGGTACATCACACAGTAGGATTCATCACCCTTTGGTAAGTGCCTTAGAGTAGTTGATACAGAGCTGGATTGTGGCAGTCATAACTTCCTTTTAGTCTGGGCAGAAGAGGCCATAGCTAGTAAATCTGTGCCAGCCTTTCCCAGGACTGTGTATGTGATTTATAAATAAAACCTCAAAGTGTGTGTGTCAGCTACTTAGGCAGGGACACAAAGCACTGATTGGACAGAGAGAGTGATGGAGGTTTTGGCTTGACTGCTCTGGTGAGATGTTAAATGCATAGCTGTGCCAGTAGGGAGTCTTATTGGGGATCTGGAAAGAGAGAGAGAGGGAGAAACCAGCCCCAGACTGACTGTGATCTCTGTATGCTCTGAAGGGTACTTGTACTGTGCTGTCTGTGTACTTCTCATCCTCCCATTGCGTATGTTCCTCACTGGTGCTAGTGGTGAGAATTGAGGCTCCTTGTTTACTGGGCCAGTACAGGGGCATCACACTGACAGCACATACTGGTAGATACCGCTAGCATATCACATCATGTACCATCATTAAGCCCCTCTCAGTCTACAAATGTTATACAGGATTATTGCGCAGACTGTCCAGGTCTCCCTGACCATTCCTGACATACTCTGGCTAGGTCACTGTGTACTCTACACCTGTATCTGATTGCCTGACACCTATGACTAGCATACCTGATGAGCCCCTGCAGCAGGACAGCAGGTTATAGGTACTAGTAGTGGGGGGATGCTGGCTCTGGCTCAGCACCAGTGAATACATACTGAGCATATTACTGTGCTGCTAAATTAATAACTGATAAATTTCTACCACAAGAACACAGGCTAGTGAGGGAAAGGAAGGGGAGAAACCAAATACCATCATGGAAGTATCAAACTGAGAAAACTATAAAGTAATTAAGACAAGAAGTGTCACTGTTAGAATATTATAGAAGAGGGAATAAATCAACAAAAAATACTAAGAAAGATAGATGTGATTGGAGGGCATAGATCAACAAAAATACTAAGAAAGATAGATGTAATTAAAGCAATGCACAGTATTAGAACAGACCAGGATCTATCATGCACTATCACAAATAACAAACTAAAAATTTCAGCACAGGTGGAAAAACTTAGAAGATACATGGATAAATATAAGGGAAAAGTAGAAAATAAGCAATTTATTGATGACCCAAAAAAGTTTAATAGAGAATTGGGAAATAAAGTAAAAGGAATTGAAAGACCGCCAAAAAAGAGGAAGTAGATACATTTTGGAGAAGTATCTATGAAGGTCCTGTGGAACATAACAAAGAATAGGAAGTTTAAAGGTACAGGATATGAAATGGGATGAAGTAACAGACAGAGCGATTGAAACAAAGTTAAGAAAAGCCTCTAACTGGAAAACCCCAGGCCCAGATGCAATAAACTTTTGGTTAAAATTATTAACATCTTTGCACGAGGATTAAACCATGAGTAAGAACTATTTATATGTGCACCCCAAACAGACACCACACTGGCTAACAACAGGCAAAGCAATCATCTTACTTGAGTGAACCTGCAAGCTACCCTAAAAATTACAGACCAATAACTTGCCTTCCGATGACATACAAACTATATATGGGAATTGATGCTGACAGAGTTTATAGTCATTTAGAAGAAAACTGAATTATGGCAGTAGAACAAAAGGGCAATAAAAGAAAGTCATATGGAACAAAGGATCATTTGTTGTTAAATAAAGTTATAGTGGAGAACTGTAAATAGGGAAGAATCTAAGTATGGCATGGATTAACTACAAAAAAGCAGTTGATAGTATCCCACATTCATGGATAAAAGAATGCTTAAAATGTATAAGATACACCCTACACTGATTGACTACATTACAGTAACCATGAAACAATGGCAGACCACTTTGCAATTAAGACATGATAAAGGACAGATTATTATCCCAGGGATAAAAATTCAAAGGTGAATATTCCAGGGTGACTCTTTGTCAGAGTTGCTATTCTGCCTTGTCATTAACCCATTAAGCTGTTTACTTAACAGCTTAGGCCATGGCTATAACTTGGCTTCTAGGAAACAACACACTCTAATGACTTTTCATCTTCTCTTTGTCGATGATTTAAAACTGCATAGCTCATCAGATGAGGAACTGAAAGCACAGCTGCAGGTTGTCAAAACCTTTTCAGATGATATTAGAATGTCATTTGGTCTTGATAAATGTGCAAAAGCAACTTTTAAATCAGGAAAACTGCAGCACCAGGAAAACATCAGTTTGGGACAAGAATGTGATATAAATGAACTTGAGCAAGAGGGAATGTATAAATACTTAGGAATTAATGAAGGATCAGCAATAAAACATGAACAAATGCAAATAAAAACTCAGTAAGGAATACTTTAGAAGACTTAAATTAATCATGAGAACAGCATTGACATCTAGGAACAAGATCCAAGCTATAAACCAATTTGCTCTTCCTGTCCTAACTTAGAGTTTTGAAGTGATTGACTGGCCCCAAAAAGTGTTGGATAGATTAGGTATTAAAACATGAAGGATGCTTCATGTTCACCAAATGATTTATAAAACTCAATGTATACCAAGATTATATATTCCCTGTTCTGAAGGAGGGATGGGAATCCTTGAAATTGATTACATGTATAGAGCTGCAATCGTGGGACTCCACACATTTCTACTGACCTCACAAGATCCAAATGTAGTGAAAGTTTTGAAACATGAGGAGAATAAATCTAAGATGACTTCTCTGCTTAACTTAGCAGAAGCATATCAACATCAAGCAGGAATGGAAATCAAGCCAGAAGTAGATAAAAAACAGGCAGCAACTACATGTGCCAAAAAACAGAAGAAAGAATATAAGGTGAAGGATCAGATGAAATGGCAAGACTTGTTGAAACAGCATAAATATAGTTGCAAGTATAGAAAACTTCTGGAAGAACCTCATGTTGACCAGGAACAAATGCAGGAATGGTTAAGGGGAGGTGAATTTAAACCAAGAGATGAAAGGTTAATATTTGCGTCCCAAGATAGTGGGCTACATACACATTGATTTACAAAGTCCATTGAACATGTTGGAGAAAGAGCAAATGTAGGTTTTGTAAAACCAAATTGGAAACAGTCACACACCTTGTTGCTGGTTGCGACACACAAATGGCAGAAGGACTGTATACTGAAAGGCATAATAATGTGCCGAGACTGTTGCACTGGGGACTGTGCAAGCATTATGGTATCGAAGTAGCTGAAAAACACTGGAAACTTGAGCCACACAGCATCATAGAAAATGATGAAGTTTATATCACATGGGATCACCCATTACCAACAGTTCAAAAGATAGATACATACTAGAAAACCAGATATAGTGGTCCAAGAAAAGAAGACAAAAGTAGCATTGATCATTGAAGTTACCACACCCAGTGACTACAGTGTCTTCCGTACAGAGAGACATAAAGTCATAAAATACCAGCATCTGCAGGCAGAAACAAGAGCAATGTGGAAGAAAGATACACAGACAGTTCTAATATTAGTAGGAGCAATGGGTCTTATAAAAAAGAATCTACAATCATATTTAGATATGTTACCAAGCCATGTAACCCAGTACAAATTGCAGAAGGAGCCAATACTGGGCACATTGTGGGTGCTGCAAAGAGCACTTCTGGGTGATGTCAAAGAATAAAACAATACTAATTTCATGAACTTTAATCGTACTTTGACTTAGGAATGGAGTCCATTCCCATCATGGTGTTAAAAACCCAAAATATTTGGAGAAATTAGAAAAAAGCATCCAGTGAAAGGGAATGAATACAGAACCAGATATTAATATACCATCCCTGTTTCCCCAGGGGTCTGGCATGTTACAGACACATTCTCCAAACTCTGTGGACAACCATCATGTATTGTCCAACTGGTGCCCAGAAATACACATATGTCTGGTGGGGGGGGGGTTCTACATCTATCAGGCATATGTACACATTCTGCAAACATCTGTGCACTGCAGATGTCAGACACCTCTGAGGAGGTCACCCTACAATACATATGCACTGCTCTCTGTTATTGTGCACCTCAGATGTTCCAGGGATGTCCACATTCACCTGTAGTAGCAATCACCTATTTGTGGGATGTAGGCTGAATGACATGGTACTGTAATGTTGCTCATAAGGGACACCCAGAAGTTGATGGCAGTTATGTGTGTGGACACATGACAACACAGTCTGTCACAGCACTCAGGCCATTTCTGGCATTTCTGGTACCACACAAGGTTTCTAGGTTATAGTCCCTGAATAGCCATATGCGTAGGCCACATGTTAGCCCATGTGTATGCAAGGCAGCAGCTGATGTCCCCATCCAACAGGGACACAGGTGGTATCCCAAAGGTGTATGTGCTGTTAATCATCCAGTTGACCAGATTACACATGCAAAATTGTAGGTAGCTACCCTGCCTGATGTGTACAGGGTGCCCATTCCACCATAGGGTGACTGTGTGGGACATACATCCGAGCTGCCAACAAGGCCAGTTCAGGTCACTCAACAGGTGGAGGTTGAGTGTGTGTGTGTTAACTGTGTGGATCATGACTTGCACTCATGCAGCAGTCCCAGCAATGTGAATCTGATTGCTTGGCATGCCAGAGTTAGGTCACTCCTGAGGAGTGTGTATGAAACCGGGTAGAGGGTTGGCCTTATAGCACATAGGTGTACAGTAGATGTTTGATGGCCTACTATTCCCTGGTGGGGAACCTCTGTGATATCCCCAGCTGCTGCATGTGGTGTGTGAAGTGAATGATGGACAGTGAATTATGCACATTAATGGTCTTCATTGGGTGGAACATGAAACATCAGGATCAGGGGGCCAACACATGCTGTAATTCCAGTATGTTGCCGATACCCACACACAGACTGTGCTGATAGATGGCAGGGGTATGATGTGGATTTTAGCAGTTGGTAGTGCTGGCAAAAGTGGATGTGTAGGGTCTGTACATAATGGTGGGCAATATATATGGCCCTGTGATGTGTTCCTTTGTTCATGTCTTTCAGGTGGGATGTACCAAAGATGGAACTGCCATTCTCAGAAGAGGAGACCTCTGCAATCATTGATGCCCTCAGACTCCATCACTGGGTACTGTCGGGAAGGAGCCGACAAAACAAGCAGCAATGCACTGCCCTGTGGGCAGAAGTGGTAACAAATGTCAACAATGTGGGCCACTGGGACAAGCGATATGAACAGGTCTGACACCGTGCCACAGACCTCATATACAATGCATGGCAAAGGACTGCACCTGTGGCCAGGGACCATGCTGGCACAGGTGGAGGGCCTGCTACTCGAGCACTACTCTCAGCCACTGAGGAGTTTCTTGCAAACCTTGGTTCAGTCACCACTTCCCAGGAAACCATGACTACATATGTCATGGAGGTGGATGGCACAGATTCCACAGCCAAGGAATGTTCCAGGTAAGGCCCCAGTGGGTATCTCATTAATACTGTAGCATTCATAGTGGCAGCTTTTGCAAACCTGTACACATATATCAGGTCAATCTGCATTTGTGGGTGAGGATTTGTAATCCCCACATGTGCACACATACTGTGACTGTCAGCAATCTGGGTAGTATCACATCTTGTAGTGTACATGTTCATAAATGCACCGATTATCGTGTACCACTGCCACATGTGTGAACTCTCCCCCACAACTCCATAGGTCCCTCTGGTGTGGGTGGGGAACATCAATCTGAAGGCAAAGAGTGTAAAACTGTCATGTTGTGGCTCACCTATACCCTAGGCATCCAGTTTTTCATGCACACAACTGTTGAGCTTAGCCATATTGCAATATGTACATGTTCACTTGTGGTGAGGTTCACTGCAGTGCATCACATTGTTCATTACAGTAGCCTATTTACAGGAGCTGTAACATATTGGCATGTACTTTGTGTAGGTGTAGCCACTGAGCTATACAGGGCTACATTAGTAGTGTGTACACGGGTGCACTTTGCATTAGGTGAAGGTCCACCACATACTCCCACCTCTCACATATTTCACAGGTGTATAGTAGTAGCAACATTAATCGGATTTATCTGCACTGCATGTTGTTGAGGGCCTGTCCAGAGTGTGTCTGTTGTGGTCTGATTGTGTGTCGTGCATGAAGGTGTGGTCTGTATAATGCCTTTGTGGCACACCACCTGTATGTGTTTGTGTGTGTGTGTGTGTGTGTGTGTGTGTATTTGTGTGTGTGTGTGTGTGTGTGTGTGTGTGTGTGTGTGTGTGTGTGTGTGTGTGTGTGTGTGTGTGTGTGTGTGTATCAGAAAACATTTTAGTGCAAGATGTAATGTACTTATGTTGTCTTCCCCTCACAGCTGAACATGGGGGTTGGGGTCTCTCTCTCTCACAACCTGATTTCAGTATCTCATTGGACTCTGATGATGATGATGGCCATAGCAAGGCACAGATGGGGTTGGGGGCTGAATCTGTGCCATTGGTTGACATCCCACTTCCACCCCCAATGTCCATGCACACGGTCAGTTTGCCTACACATACCCAGTCCCCAGCAGCCACAACTATTGGACAGTTGGTGGGTAGTGGCATTGAACAGTGTAGTGTGGTGACAATGGGATTTGTGACTGTAGACATTAGCCATAGCCAGATAGCTGGTGAGGTCCCACACAGGCAGATTGACAGGGGTGCTTGAAGGAGGACTGTTGTCCATCCATCCCCTGTCAGAGGTGTCACAGCACGTGTCAACTGATGCATGTTTTGGTCCATCATGGAAGCACAGGAATGTTTTGAACGGTACACCAGACAGACCCTCAGGGTCATGGATGTAACACCTCCTGGCATGCATGACACCCTTCATGGCATTGGTGATGCCATACATCATTTCACTGATATTGTGGATAGACGATGTGGTGAGACATTGTCAGTCCTTAACTGTGCAATGTCTGTGCATGGACATGTGGTGAGATTAGGGTGTCAGACAAGTGGATGTAGGTCAGCAACAACATCAGCTGAGAACCCACATGGCCATGCACATTCACACTCCCATAGTGGCAGTACCACTGGCACTACTGAAGGGAGGGTGCTGTCTACACCACAATGTAGCAGGTCATGGGCATGCGGTCCTGGCTGGTTCCGTGAGGAACATGGACCCAGCAGATAGCGATCACTGTCAGGAAGTAGTACTGCATCCGGTCTTGGTCAAGGTGGTGCCAGTGACACTCCTGGCAGGGCCAGTTCCTGTGTCCATGGCTGGTGAACTGTACATCCTGCCATGTATGGTCTGCAGCTGTCCAACATACCCTTGTGTAGGGCTAGCACATGGCTTGACTGTATGCATACACACACTCACACATCACTATCACATGCAGGTCACCACCGGACACACACAACTCCTCTCCATGGCCCAGCCAAACACCACCCCTCCAGACACACATACATGATGTCAACTGTATAGCCCAGCCTAGGCCTTTGACAACCCCACACCTCACCCTGTGCATGTGATGATACCTGTGCCACATCCCTGTTATCCACACCATCGATGCAGGGACATGCTAATATGTTCTGATGCACAGGGTGAATATAGTACAGGTAATGCCAGTGTGTAGTGTACTACTGTTATAACATGTAAGGTGCTGTCTGCTGCCAATTGCCATGGGTACACATCAAAGTGTATGTATCTTTGTGCCATGATGCTTTATTGCTGTTAGTACTGCTGAGTGACTGTTGTCTCACCGACTTTATTCTGTTTCTGTTCCAGGTGTCTGTGTCTGTACTCCTGGGGAGCTGCTGCCATTATCGAAGCAGAGTATGGTGGAGTGGAAAAACAGAGACCTTTTCATCGCCAAGGTATAGCTGTATATGTGTATGTTTACCTAGGTGTCTATGTGTGCAACAGTGTGTGAGGGACAATGGGGCAGACAGCATAACCTTGCATGCATACCTTTGACACAGTCAGCTAGCCTTCATACATGTCACCTGGGTATTCTGTAGGATCGCAGGTTCAGAGATACAGAGGAGGTTACTAGAGTATTGGCCCTGGGTCCCTTACAAGCCTAGCCATTACTTTATTCCCAACAGAGTCATTGATCAGCACCTGTTGCTCCTGGCATTGATGTACACAAGATGAAGTCCAAGGACAGATGTTGTTTTTCCCATTCACTCAACCTTGATGCAGTTGATGAGGGTATGCATGGTAGTGTGTTTGACATGTTTAGGGAGTGTAGTCCTGACACAGAGAAGCCACTGGGAGCCAAACCTGACTCTCCAGCATGTGTTTTTGCTATCTCATATGTGAAGTAGGCCTCTCACGCCGATAATGGGCACAGAGTTATACTGTCATATATGGGGCACCTGTTGAAGGGCTGAGCACAACATTGCAATCTAGGCATGCTACAAACACATGTGGGCAACCTGACTGGTAATCAGTGGGGCAGTACTGATTACAGGCTGTCTACGTGGAACAGGTTTTGAGGGCCATGGCTGACCTTTGTGGGTGTTAACATAGCATTTGCAGTTTCTGCAGATTTATGCATAAGTGCATAGCAGACCGGCCATGCTGCTAATGTATTGTTGTAGTGACTGAGGACTATTCAGCAGTACTGGCCACCATTTGTCTGGATGCGGTCCCTTTACCTATGTGGTGAACCACATACAAGCATTTTCTGACCACTGCCACTACTTGCTGCCTGACTGCAACATTGTTGGCATCCTGACTACCCAGATCTGTCATCGCAGTCTGTGTGTTTATGGGGTTGCTGCTGATGTGGGGAATACTGGGGCCATGTCCTTGTTGTATGGTATGCTGACACTGTTGTCCACATTCAGCATGAGGCTAGGACCTTGGCACAATTCCATGCCCACTGTATGGCCCATTGCAGTGTGTTAAGAGCAGTTTGCAGCTCAATGACAGACTGCACAATACTTACAGGTGACACAGCCTTAGGCAGTACCTACATATGTGGGTGGTGTCAGTTAATATTCATGCATGTATACATGTAGGTCATTGGAGGCAGCAGGTTGTCACAGGGCCTTCACATATCTACATATTGCACACACATAGGTGACACAGACTGTGGTTGCCACATTATCAAAGGTGGACTGTGGGACATGTCTTGTAGTAACGTGACAGTTGGCAGGACATACCATAACCACGGCAAGTGCAACACACAGGACTTCCTTTGGTGTGCTACTATGATACCTTCTTTGTGTGACATTACCTTAGCTTATGCTATTTGTCATAACATTAAGGTGCTTTTGATGTGCAAAAACTGCTCTATGCAATTAGTAGATAACTTTATGGACTGTTTGTTGTCCTACGCTCTCGGGACCTCTGTATTGTTTCAGTTGTCATCACAGGTCACACCTTGCCAAACATGGATTGCAATCTGTATGGTGGCATGGATGGTGGCCATACCTCTGACCTCTACATATGTCTGCAGAATGCCCTGATATTTGCCACATTTTTTTTTTTCCATTTGCTATAATATTCTGGATTTCTGGCAAAGTGTTGAACAAGCCTGACAGACTAACATTACATATTAATGATGGATATAGTCATGTCACAACACATACCCTTTGGAAAGTGCATTTAAATGCACAGCCTGTTCTGGTACCTACTTTCCATGCATGTCACAGCAATATGTGAAGCTTGTGCTCAATGTTTGGCCTTTGCCCCACTGTTCCATATGGCTTTAACCAGATGCCTTTCTGTGAGGGTTTGAGAGGTATGCTGGTGGCCATAACACAGTTAGACTGCTGCAAGAGGATATAAATAGATACACAACACACATGCACACACTTATGACCTGCCCTTGTTGACAGTAGAACCTATACCTGCCTAGTTTTACATATGATACTGCTAGATATATAACACAAGCAGCACACCGCTACTATAGTGTTGCAGTGTCTGCCACTACTATTCAAGTGGGTGACAATTGCAGGGTCTGTTAGGATTGCTGTGGGGAGGGGTTCACAGACCCTTAACATGGTAGAACCATCACAAGCACACACTCACAGCTGACTGGGATATGCATTGAAACACACAAGCACACAGAGTTGACACTTGTCCAACTAGAACACCCACCTATCTTGTTATGTACAATACAGACTGACATGACTATTGCACACGCCGCAGTGCCTTTGTGTTAGAAAATGTGTAACTGTACTTCTAAGGTGGATGACATCTGTAGGGGCCCTCACTAGTTTGGCAATAGGGGAGCAAACAGGGTGGAACAACCACAGAAAATGGTATAACCATTGCATACACACAGGTAAGACAGGCACAGGTGATATGCATACAGACACACATACAATCACACAGCTGACAATAATCAGATTAGAACACCTACCTATCTACTTGTATGTACCATAGTGCTACATACATATTGCATGTACCACAGATATTATATGCCAGGGATATAACTCACAACATCTTACACCAATTGATCTTGGGAATGCCTTCATGAATGGTGGGTAAACCACACAAAACAGGGACTGTTCTCACATATTGGTCTTACAAACCTAGACAAGTGATAGGGTAGCAGGTCTTGCATCGGCATGACATTTCAGATGGGTATGATGTCTGAAGCTGGCATGTCTGTCAGTAAGGCAACTGTCACATGTTTGCCAATGATTTGTCATAATACCCCATTGTTATAAGACGTGGACCACATATATGTTGCAAACATGTGGACATTCTGCATACATCTGCACATATGACTGGTATGGCCTGTAGAATTTGACATGGTGCATTTAAGGTGGATGACAACAACAGGCTCTTTAAAGTAATGCCATGGGGAGGGTGTCAACATCCCTTAAAATGGTATAACCAACACACAGAGAGGATATGCTTCACACATAAACACACATATGCAGTAGTACAGATGGCTGTATTGAGATTCAAACCCCTATCTCCTTGTTGGTACAACAGTGTTGCCTACTTATCAGATGAGCCACAGAGCGTATATGCCTTGACAGTCTCCAACAGTGGATCTAAGGTGGATAACATGAACATGCCCTGTAAAGTAATGCAATGGAAGGGGGCACCAGGGTGGAACCAGCCTCAAAATGGTAACACAACACATGGAGCTTATAGGGCTGAAGAGTGTCCAAAGGTACTTTTAAGGTTAATGACATCAGCAGGCCTTGTAAAGTAGGGTAATGGGAGGTTTACTGGGTGGAAAAGGCCTCAAAATCCTTTAACCTACAAACACATACATACACACACAAAAACACACACACACGCACACACACACACACACACACACACACACACACGCATGCACGCACACACACACACACACACACACACACACACACACACACACACACACACACACACACACACACACACAGTTGTCAGTGCTAAGATTAAAACCCCTACCTATCTAGTTATAGGTACTACAGTGCTATGCATTTAATGCATGTGCCACTAAGCTTACAGGTTTGAAAAGTGTCCAAAGGTGATTCTAAGGTTAATGACATCAGCAGGCCTTGTAAAGTAGGGTAGTGGGAGGTTTACTGGGTAGAAAAGGCCTCAAAATGCTTTAACCTACAAACACACAGTTGCCAGGGCTGAGATTAGAACCCCCTACCTATCTAGTTATATGCACTACACATTTATCACTGGGTGGAAAAGGTGTGCTGCAAACATACACACACAGTTGCCAGTGTCGATATTTAAATCTCTACCTATCTAGTTATATATACTACAGTGCTACATATTTATCACATGCACCACAGAGCTTATAGGGCTGAAGAGTGTCCAAAGGTACTTCTAAGGTGGATGACATCAACAAACCTTGTAAATTAGGGCAATGGGAAGTTTACTGGGTGAAAAGGACTCAAAATACTTTAACCTAGAAACACACACACACACACACACACACACACACACACACACACACACACACACACACACACACACACACACACAGCAGGTGAGGTGAGATTACAACCCCTACCTCACTGTTATTACACAATGGAGGTCACTTCCATACTGGCATGTGCCAGTGGTTACAATTGGTGGGCAACTGTCTGCATGAGGACATCACTCTGTGCCTTTCAGGGTGTCTCTCTATGTCTCTCTATGCCTCTCTCTCTCTGTCTGTCTCTCTCTCTCTATACATTTCTGTCTGTCTGTCCCTCCCCCTCCCCCTGTCTCTGCCTGTCTATAATTGATATATTGTATATGTTACCTATATATATATATATATATATATATATATATATATATATATATATATATGCCTATCACACTCAATAGATGCAGATATATCACATATGTGCCACCTCCAGATTGCTGCAGGTAATTCTGTTTGATGGGGTGGGGAGACACAGTTAAGGTGTACATAGCTGTCTGTATGCAAAAACATATCTGGACAACAGAGTTGTATAGTCAGATGTGGGTTTCTACATGTTCAGTAATTCACTTAAGTGTAGGAGCATGCCCAGTAAGACCCTCAATAGTAAGAGTTTAACTCCATTCCAGAGGAAGCTGTAGTCCGGTCCTGGATTTTGTGTGCTAGAGCTGATTGGCTGATGAACCTGTGTAAACAGTCCAGCACCTCAGTGATTTACTGTGTGTGGAATCTCCTGGCTATGTGCTATCCTTATTAACTGAGTCATATCCTGGTGTGGGTACAGAGTGCATTGGACTAAGCAGAGTTTTCCATAATATGTGTGGTATATTGTTCATAACACTGTGATTTCCTGGTATGTGAGTGGCAGATCAGTATAGAGTAATGTGAAGAAGCACTGACAGACATTTGTTTACTGACCCCATACACTGCAGGGAACTATGTTACAGCAGAAATTGTTCTAATGTGTACATTCTATGTTTGTCTGGCCAGTGGTTCTCCTTCCCTTTATAGGTGTCTCTTTCTCCTTCTGTAGTGCAGTCACAGCCTTTGTCCACAGTTGCTGCTGTTATATATTTGTATTTATGGTATGAGGTGTGAGTGGGGTAGAAGTCCTGACATCACACACAGGGTTACAGACCTCACACCTCTGCCTGTACCTGTTATGCAGGTTGTCCATCATTGTGCCCCATACATCTGCTGTGGTCCTCAGACTGTTTGTGTTACACTGTTATTCTAAGGCTACACATTGGCCATAGCTCTCAGACTCTTACAGACGGACATCAGGACAGGACCATATATAACAGTCAGACACAGGCCCAGACATGGAGGCAGGCTCTTACTATTGCTCTTCTACCAGTTGGTAGAATGGTTTTGTATTAGCTTGCATCTTTGTTGTCTGTCTTTGCTGTTTTTACATCAACCTTTATTGATTGGTTTGCCAATAGTTTGTCAGGCAAATGCAATGTTATGACAAGCAGAACAGATATGTGAGGCATATGTATGGACATTCTGTGCCACCCTGTCATTCTACAAGTATGGATGGTGCCCACTGACTTGTTGCCAGTACTGACACAGTGATGTGGCAGCCTTTATATGCTGGCACTCGACTGACTTGTCACAACCTGCTGTTGTAGTAGGCACTGTGTAGATTACTCAGACCTGTGTACTATCAATATGTGTGGCCTCCTGTTCCTCCATTGTCCAGCTTTCCTGCAGTAACAAATATTGAGTTCTGGCCAGTGTTTAGAAATTTTACCGTTGGCGTAGCTGACATGCAAAATAGTTGCCATGGTCAGTTGTGAACCATGAACCCTACCAACTACAATACTGTACTTTGACCACTAAGCCACAACAGCCACCAGTAAGTGGAGTTTACTTGCTGACACTATTAACCATAAACATACATATCACATTGACCCCTGCATATTGCAGAAATGGAACAAGTTATCTAGTTGATTGTGGCATCCCTGACAATGTGTGGCCTGCTGCTATCACCTTACAGATAAAAATGTTGCTGCAGTTCTATGTGAACACAGGTGTGTTGAGGGGATGGGGGGATACTTCTCAAGTGTACACATCTTCACAGACTATGCAGATGTTTAGCTCATAATTTAGGCCCATTTTTCATAAAATTGTGGTTGTGTGGCAAATAATGGTGACTACATTACAGACTGAAGTTAGAAAGTAATGACAGACATTTGAGTTTCAGACTTCTTGACCTTCAGATAATTCATGCTACTGCAACAGCTGTTCTTCTATCAACTTTCTATGTTTGTAAGTACACTATTTATGACTTGTCCCTGTTTCAGGGCCTTTCCCCCACATTTCTTTATGGAGCTGTGCAGATTTCATGCTGTAAGAGGATTAGAGCTATGTATGGGACTCCAACATTGACGTCCATGCATTTTTCTTTTGTCCCCACTGTTTGTAAGTCCCACATATAGTGCTGGCTTAGGGCCTTCTGCATATTGTGGGTCAGTCAATATTTGGGTGAAAGTTTCTGTTGTCCCACAAAGCTGTTCAATGTCTGCTGCTATCCTGGTAGCCCACACCATTCCCAGTCATACATGCAGCAATACCATACATATGCTACCACAGCCTACTACCCCATTCATTTATTGTTAATAAGAGGGACTTACTTTGTGCCAGCAGCAGTAGAGATGACAGTGCTTCAGGGCTGACTCTGTTGGATTCAGGCAGTACATGGCCTATACATGGAAATGTATAGGTAGTGTGATGTGGCTGGCATACATTTTACTGTGTGTATGTGAGTCGGAGTGAGGTGTCAGTCCCTGGGCCCCTAGGATGTAAGTGTATGTGCTATACATTGCCACTTTGCTAAGACCAGGGCAGATTTGGCATGACTAAGTCAGCCAACAGGGACAGGCTGAGGGGGTGCCTCCTCCAAGCCCCCTGTGCCTGTGGGGACCTTGACAATAGGGGGGGGGTAGTGTCCCACTTTCCTGTGATGTTCCTACCACACTATTTCTGCAGGATCATATTGCATAGCATGGCAGATACTATGAACATGTGTGCACAAGTGGCTGGAGAGTACTGCATGGCACCAACAGATATGTCAAGGCAGCAGAACCGTGACTTGAGTAACCCAAACACATGCTCTATGATGTTCCTAGTTTGTGCGTGTGCCTCATTATGGTGTTCTTCAGTGGGTGGGTGTGCATTTCTGATTGGTGTCATCATCCATGGTTCCAGTGCATAACCAGCATAACCAGCATCCCCCACTAGATTGCCATATGGGATATCCTCCCCTGGCAAATGTCTGGTACAGCTGTGAGGTTTGCCATATCTGGGAATTGTGATAACTGCTAGGACTGCCAGCACACACATTGATAATAATGCCCTGAGCTTTGCACATGACCTGGCAGTTGATGGAGTGATAGCCCTTGCAGTTGACGTAGACTCTACCCTCCTCACCTGTTGGCAGGTTGTCTATCATTGCACCCCTACATCTGCTGTGTTCCTCAGAAGGTTTGTGGTGCAGTGTTATATTATCAGGCTACATGTTGGCTATAGCTGTCAAACTCGTACAAACTGACTTCTGGACAGGCCCATATATAACAGTCAGACACAGGCCCAGATATGGGGACAGGGTGTTACTATTGCTGTTCCAAGTGTAGACAGTTGGTAGAACATTTTTGTATTAGCTTGCATTTTCTTATGGCTAAGACATCTGCTTCTTAACTGTCTGTCATTGATGTTTCACATCAACCTTTATTATTTTGCACATAGTTTGGCAGGCAAATGCAATGCTATGAGGAGCAAAACAGATATGTGAGGCATACGTGTGTACATTCTGTGACACCCTGTCATTCCAGGTCTATGGATGGTGCCCACTGATGTGTTGTCAGTACTGACACAGTCAAGTGGCAGCCATTTATAACCTGGCACTACACTGACTTGTCACAGCCTGCTGTTCTACTAGGCGCTGTGTAGGTTACTCCAATATGTGTACTATCTGTATGTATGGCGCCCTGTCCCTCCATAGTCCAGCTTCCTTGCAGCAACAAATAATGATTTCTGCACAGTGTGTACATCTCCTACTGTAGGTGTAGCTGACATGCAAAATAGGCTAGGGTCAGACCACAGACTCTGTAAACCACAGCACTGTACTTAGACCTCTATGCCACAACAGCCAACAGTAAGTGCTGTCTACCTCCTGCCAGTATTAACCATGCACAGACATAGGACACTGACCCCTGCATATAGTGGACATGGAATAAGTTTGCAAGTTAATTGGGACAGCCGTGGGAATGTGTGGTCTGCTGCTATTACCCTACAAACATAAATGTTACTGTATTTCTATGGGAACACGGGCGTGTTGGGGTGAGGGAGACACACCTCTCAATTGTGCAAATTTCAACAGACTGTCCAGATGTTTGCTTCATATTTTGGGTCTATTTAGCATAGTATTGTGGTTCTCTTGGAAAATACTGGCATATCATTAAAGATCAAAGTTAGAAAGTAATGACAGACATTTGAGTTTCAGACTTCTTACCTTTCAGAGACTTAATGCAACAGCAAGACCTGTTCTAATATCACTGTCTAAGTTTGTCAGAGCAATATTTCATCACTATCCCTATTTGTGGATCTTTGCCACACATTTCCTTATGCCCTTGTACAGATGACTTGCTGTGAGAGGCTGAGAGGTGTGTATGGGACTACAACATTGAAATCCATGCATGTGACCTATGACCTGCATTTCTTAGTCCCCCACATATACTGCCTCAAGTTTTGGCACATTGTGGACTAGTGCATATTCTGGGGCAGCCAGTATTTGATGGATATTTCCTGTTGTCCCACATAGCTGTCAGTTGTCTGCTGCTATCCCGGTAGCCCACCGCATTCCTTTGCATACATGCAGCAATACCATAGATATGCTACTAAAATCTACTACTCCATTCATTTGTTGTTAAGAAGAGTGACTTACCATGTGCCTGCAGTAGTTGTAAGGGTGGTGCTTCAGGGCTGACTCTGTCAGATGCATGCAGTGCACAGCCTATACATGGTAAGGTACAGGTAGTGTGATGTGTGTGGTATCCTTTTTACTGTGTGTGCGAGTCGGAGTGAGGTGTCAGTCCCTGGGTCCCTAGGGTGTCAGTGTATGTCCTATGCATTGCCTCTTTGCCAAGGCTAGGGCATATCGGGCATGCTTACATCTGCCTAGAGGGGCAGGCTGAGGGGGTTCCTCCTCCAAGTCCTCCTGTGCCTGTGGGGGTCTTGAGAATGGAGGGGGGCTGTGTCCCCCTTCCCTGTGATGTTCCTGCCACAACTGTTTCCGCAGGACCATATCATGTAGCATAGCAGATACTATGAACATGTGTGCACATGTAACTGGAAAGTACTGCAGGGTTAAACCAGCTATGTCAAGGCAGCGGAACCATGACGAGCAGCTCAAACACACACTATGCAATGTTCCTAGTTTGTGTGTGCCCTTCATTATGGTGTTCTTCAGTGGGTGTGTGTGCATTTCTGATGGGTGTCATCATCCACGGTTCCAGTGCGTAACCAGCATCCCCCATTAGATGGTTGTATGGGATGCCCACCCTGGCAAATGCCTGGTACAGCTGTGAGGCATGCCAGATGTGGGAGTCATGATAACTGCCAGGGCTGCCAGCACACACATTGATGATAATGCCCTGGGGATTGCACATGACCTGGCAGGTGATGGAGTGATAGCCCTTGCGGTTGACGTAGACTCTACCCTCCTCACCAGGTAGTGCTTTGATGTGCACATGAGTGAAGTCTATGTTCCCAGTACATCTGGGTAGTGTACTACATGGTGGAAGAGATGCATATTGGTCATCATCTCCTTAGGGGTGTTGGGGAAATAAATGTGCTCACTGGCATGTGCTAGCATGACATCCAGGAACTGGTGGATTATCCTGGATGTGGATGCCTCTGAGATCCCCATGATGTCCCCAGTAGGATTTTGGAATCTACCTGTAGCTAGTATTCTTCAAGCTATACATACCTTTGTTTCCACTGGGATGGGTTCCCTCTGTTGGCTTTGGGTCTGAGGTGAGGGTGGCAGAGGTCGGTGAGTTGCTGTACTATGTCCCTGTCCACCCTGTAGCTCTCTACTATCTCCAGCTCATGTAGCCCCTGAAAGGTTACCCTGGGTCTGAACACTCTTCTCCTCCTCAGTCTGCCACTCATCTCCTTCTCAGTCTGGGCCAGTTGTCAGCATCATCCTCATCACTGCCATCAGCCTGTAGCATGTAGAGATGTAGCAAAGCATCAGCAGCCCCTATCATTTTGTCAGTTAAAATTCCCAAGTGTGTACTCCAATGATGCTGAGTATGTGGGAAAATCAGATTGAAGGGTGCTTGCATACTTTATACAGATGCAGCCTATGTGATTGGCTGACTATGATATATTCCACCTGCCAGCTACATTATTGAGGGGTTTGAATGGCCCACTGTGAGTTGCAGAGGGCTTGTTAGTCATTCATAGTTGATTGCCTTTTGTCAGCTATTTCCTTTTATTTATTTTTAATTTCCTTCACTTCTAAGCCTAGCGGTGCTCTGAGCAAACCTGTGGAGCTAGTGTAAACATTGCTGAGCAGACAGGCCCTCCCCTGTACACAAACATGCTCAGCATTTCTTTAACTAGCTAAGCACAGCTTAGCAGCCTCAGACACCCCCCCCCCACAGGAACCACTAAGCTCCAATGTGCTTTGCACAAACTATGACATACACCCCTTTCATGTCAGCTGCCTCTTCTGCCTACACTACTACTTTGTAGCCCCTACACAGTTAGCTACCTGTGGACATGGTGGCCCATTTTGCTATTCAGTAATCTTAGCTCATTTACATACACCTAATTGTGTATACCTTAGTTACTGCACTACACCAGAGCCTATGACCTTAGCAACCAATATAACCTACCATGGTATGACTCTGCCTACAAGCCAGTGTAATGTGGAACTTCAGTACAGCTTTATATCTCATATTTTGCTATTTTAATTTTACGATTTATAATGTTTGCATTTCACTGCACACCACTTAAACCTGTCATATGTGTTAAAAAAAAACTTTGATTTTTCATTAATTCCATCAGTTTTAATTGCTAATGGCCACAGTTTTGGCAATTGGCATGCCTACTACACCTAATACAAGCTTTTACTTGAGTTGTCACGTCTCCTTTTTTATTTTTACATTCCGGTACACTGTTACTAACCGCATATATCTCTTCTGCAGGCACAACTCCTACATGGGTGCCTGTCTGCTTCCTGGATCACAAATTCACCTCATTTGCATTTTTTTTACCAATAAATGAGATGATTTGCATTATGCGGTCGCCTCTGTGTCCAGACAGTGCTGGGAAGCTCGTGCACCCCTCAGCCTTGTTTCCTGGATCGATCTGCCTCCTGACTCCATGTTCAGGCCACGTCATTAATCCTACATGGGGAACCGCTCCATGTAGGAGTTATTGAATTACTTCCATACAGTTCATGAGGTAGTTAAGTACTTATACTAAGTGACATATTGCGTTTATCATAGGTACATATAAATCACAATGTATGGTTTCTATACTAAAGCTACATAAAAAAAGAGTAATTTTACAGTATGTAGAAAGTAGAACAAATCATCTTGCTGTGGATTAGCAAATATGGAAAATATGGAATAGAAACACAGCCAGGTATAGCTGACAAGGGTAGTGTACAGATAGAAGGGAAAAGGCATGAGGAAAAATTTGCTTGAGATATGGAAATAAGTGTAGAGGGGTGGTATAAAGATGATGGACAGGTAGATTATAAGACATAGAGTCCAGTGGAGGAATAGAGAAGAGAGTTATGTTGGGCTTTGGCTGGAACAAAATCAAGAATTCAGAAGAGTATCTTTTAAAGTGTTTTTAAAGATGTTGGTATTGGATATAGTTGATTTTTTCTACTTTCTATCATACTGTAAGGTTACTCCTTTTTTATATAGCTTTAGTAATGATTTATATGTACCTAAACACAATATGTCTCTTAGTATAATTACTTAACTACCTCATGAATTGTATATTTCAGTACTATATTAGAAATGTTATTGCTACCCACAGTCTCCTCTATATTTGACTCTGTCTTGTATTTGAAGCTTTCTGTACTTAATGTTGTCACTGTTAATGTCTCTTTATGGAGCTTTTCTCCCTAGGCCTCCACTGAAAATGGGCTCTAGCTCAGTTGGACTAACCAGGTTAACAAATGTTAAAATAAATAAATAAATAAATGAAATAGTATGCTAGTATGATTTTGGTATTTACTAGCAGATGTACTTAGTATTGATACCTGGTGTTAGAAATGTACAGCTACATAGATCCTTATAATTGGATGGCAGTTTAATTGTGAAATTATATTTATATATGGATTAGCATATTTTGATCTGTGTGTGCTTATCTGGAAGACTAGGGTATTATTGTCTTGATCCATTGGTCAAGAGAAAAAAAAATGAGATCATAATTATCTGTATGAAATGCATCCTACAGGAAATATATAATCAACCTTACAAATATCATAAAGTTATTAAGTATTGCAGTAACTGGATTAAAATAGACATGTCAGTGTGTAGTTGTGGTATTGTGGAAGTATACAAAACAGGTCTAATCATGCAAAGCAAGTGACGTGACTTAGATGTAAAGAACAGTAATAGAGATAATTGTGTACTATATACTATGTGCTACTACAGTTTTTATCAGTTTTAATTTGTCTTACAGTATACAGTTTTCATAATTTTTAATTTGCCTGACAATTTGTAGTTTTCCTCAGTTTTAAGTTGTTTGAAAGTTCACATAGCACTGCTTAACTTGGTAGTTTCATTTCACTCATGCAGATACTAAACAACAGTAGGGCAGGACTAGAACCTCTAGGAATATCTGCATCCAGCCTTCAAGAAAATTTTACTTGATGACCCATTTATAGTCCTTCAAGCACTTCTTTATCAATACTACATCATTCCCAGAAATGTCCAGGGCTATAGACTTCTTATGTAATGCAATATGACTCATATTATCAAATGCTCAACCATACCTCTCAACTGTCCAGACTTTTGCAGACTGTTCAATTTTTAGCTCATATTTTTGGTCTGTTCACCATAAAAGTATTTTTGTTTTGACAAATCATGGGGATTATTTGAGGACTGAAGTCACTAAATAATGATTATACACGAGTTTCAGACTTCAAATTCTTCAGAAAATACAAGTTAAAACAAACCCTGTTACTGTAGCAACTTTCTAAGTTTATAAGAGCAATATCTAAAATATGTCCATATTTTTAGGTCTTTGCCCCCCCAGCCCCCCATTGTCTGGCTTTGTCCAGATTTCTTGCATTAAGAGTTTGAGAGGTACGTGCTCAACT
>NC_056744.1:756126280-756201852 GCF_019279795.1 Protopterus annectens
CCAACTTTCCCTATATGCAATAAGAGCTTTAATGTCACCACCCCTAGGATTGTTCGGAATTACTTCCAATATTAAAAATTTAAACATGTGTGTTTCTCCTAACTGTTGTACATGTCTAGATAAAGCATTAGTACAATCCTTCATCCTAATGCTATATAAGTGATTGTAAATGCGCTTTTTTATGCATCGTTCAGTACGTCCCACATAAAAAGCCTCACAGGAATCGCATTTGGCTAAATAAATAACCTGTCGTGTGTTGCAATTTCCCTTTTTACATTTTATTATACTTTTATGTCCATTCTCTAATCTTAAATCACCTTGACAATACATGTATTTACAGTAGTTACAAAAACCACATTTGTTGCTACTCTTTACAGCTGTTGTATTACTCACTTCTTTAATGTGGTGTTCCAATAATTTCTTCATGTTGAAACCCATCCGATATACAAATTTAGGTTTCTTACCCAATATATTAACTAAGTATTGGTCACTACTGATCAGGTGCCAAAATTGAACAATAATTTGTTTAATTTTATCCGACCCTGTATTATATGGTATAATACATGCTCTTAAATAACTGGGTCCCAATCCTTTATTGTTCAAAACAGGCAGATTTTGAATATCACCCGACCCTAAAAGCGGTGTATATTTAGTGCCCCGATTCCTCATAATATCTGTAATGATTTCATCCATCATGTTTTGTGGATAACCACGTTCCCTAAAGTAACCCTGAATTTGTGAAAATTCTATCTGTAAATCCACTAGATCCGATACCATTCTAACGGCCCTAATGCATTGTCCCTTAAAGACATTAAATTTCAGTCTGGAAGGGTGACAACTAGTAAACTCCAGATAATTATTCGAAAAGGTGGACTTTCTAAAAATTTTTGAATTCACTTTCCCATTGTGATGAGTTACTAATGTATCCAAATATGGCAAGCCCTTAGAATCAAAAGCATAAGTAAACTTTAAATAGTCACTACTGCTATTGATAAAATCTATAAACATCTGCAATTCTTCAAAAGTTCCTTGCCACAACAAATATATATCATCCAGAAATCTGGAGTAGTATGTAACTTTGGAAAAAAGTGGGTTCTTAAACAAAATTTCATCTTCCCAAAAAAGCATGACTAGGTTAGCGTAGATGGGGGCGCAAGCCGCCCCCATCGCAACACCCCTAGTCTGCTGGAAGATCTCACCTTCAAAGTGAATATAATTATTCTCTAGAACTAGTGTCATCATTTCAGTTAACAGGCTGATGGTATCCGATTCTAAATCTGTGTGCCTCCTCAAGCTGATGGAGAAGGCCTCTAACCCCTTTTCCTTAGGGATACATGAGAATAAATCAATCACATCAATGGTAATGATAAATTTAGTGTCAAAATACTCTGGGCCAGAAACTGGGTACTTTGAAAGGAAACACCACAAATCCTTAACCATATGTGGAATTAGTGTGTAAATGTTCTTTAAAGTTGTATCAATAAACTTGCCCATCTTAAAAGTTTTAGATTCACTACCCGAAACTATAGGTCTCAGGGGGGGATCATCACAATTTTTATGAGTTTTTGGAATGCCCACCATAGTGGCTAACTTAGGATATTCCACTTTAATGTATTTATAAATCTCAGTGGTAATTCTCCCATCCAAAAGAAATTCCTCAATATAGGAATCAATCCTACGGTAGGCAATATGTAATTGATTCCTGGAAATTGTAGCATAATTCTCTGTGTTATGCAAAATATCATAAATTTTTTGTGTATATTTCAAACTATCGTAGATAGCTATGCCCCCCCCTTTGTCAGGTTTCATCAATCTAATAGCTTTATTACTTCTTATAGATTTAAGTAAATCTCTTTCCTCTAAAGACAAATTGCTGAATTCATCAGCCTTGCTGAAATGTTTGTATGCACTGTATATCTCCCTAGTGACAACCTTATCAAAGGTGTCGATAATTGGATGATTCGGAGGTGTGAATTTACTCCTAATAGTCAAGTTAGACCCCTTGATGTCTTTACTGTCATCGTTTGTACCATTGGAAATATTTTTGTCTTTGAAATAAACCTCCAAATTGATTTTCCTGATGTATTTTTTGAAATCTATCAATACATCAGTTAGTGAAAACTTAGGATTAGGTATATATTTCAACCCTTTCTCCAATAGATTGAAATATACTTTGTCTATTATCAAGTCCATGTAATTATATATATGAAAATGCCGGTAGGAAGACACCTTACCATTAACTAAGATCGGATTGTCTACTTCTGAACTAATATCATCTGGTGGTCTGTTCTCTAATAAGTGAATGTGAGTGTGTGCTGAATTAGCTACACTCCCCCTACCTGTAGAGTACGTCCTGCGGGCTTCCACCCTTACTACTTCCTCCTGGTGTAGGCCCTTGACCCACTGCCCTGAAATGGGGGATAATTTGGTCTCAAATTTTCCCGAAAATCCTGTTGGGATTCAATACCTTGATTCTCTTCAAGCTCATGATGGGTGTCATGACACGACATCCCTTCACCATCATTTGTGTCAGGGACCCTACGTTGATTCCCTTGAGAGTTCCTTTTCCTCGGCCACACATACGCTGTTTGTTGGTGATATTGTTCCCTATCCCTCGTAATTTTATCTAATTTCCTCTTACAAAGTGTGTTTGCCCATTTTTTAGCTTCCATATATTGCTTGTTGTATAGTTTTTCCCAATCTTTGAAAACTAAGTCATTAACTATTTGGGTGTTCAATAATTCCACCTCATGAATGGACTTACTTAATCTCTCATCGTAATATTTCATAAGTAAACCAATATAATTAAATCCACATTTGTCAAAAAAGTCATTAAATTCTTTGGTACACTCATCCGTTAAATCAATACCTAAGGGTAACTTGAAGAATATTAACCCTTTAGGAACTATCTTGTCATCAATACATTTCTGTAAATACATTATGTCCACTTTGAGTCCATTGATGGTCTTGAGCATCTTCCCCAAAGAATAAATCATAGTCTTCAAATTGACAGTCTCATGGGTGTTAGAACGACTGGATATCGGTGCCACCCTATCAAATACTACATTATTGTCGACAAGGAAATCAAAAGATAGAAATTGATTGAATAAGTCAGAACCAAGCACCCTAGTGCCAGACCCCACCACAGAATGTGGGTTACGTTGGTATTTACCAGACTCATCCAAATTAACCCTGTTGGCAGTCACAGTCGAATAAGTCTTGTTGGGTGGCCCCCTCTTGGGTTTAGTACCAATTCTCTTGGCCTCTAAATCATAGTCATAAATGGAAAAGTCAAAAGTGAAGTCAGAAATATTGATGTTGCTACTGGATAAAGGTACAATGATGTCCAAACCTGGAACAGGACTTGTATGTGTAGGTTTCTGACCATTGGGAATGTCAAAACTGTCATTGGAGTGCTCCCCCAAATGGTCAGACAAATTGTCGTTGCAAACCTTAAAATTACCCTTATCTACTTCTCCATTAAGAATTGATTGTTTAACATGTCCGTTGTTGGTCACATTGGATGTACCATTACTCTTCACCCCTGAACGTTGCGAACCATGTGCGGGTTTCGCTACTTGGTTCTTTAAACCGTTAATAGTGTTAGAGGGTAGAGGAAAGTCCCGCTGGTAAATTGCCATATCACCCTGCAACAACCTAGTGACCAATGCGGTTAACTGTTTAACCTCACCTCTCAATTCTGCCAATTCAGAATTGAATGCTTCAATTGCGTTTTTCTTGTCCGGTACATACTCATGATGTTCTACAGGCGCTGGATTCTCCTGAAGGAGTGTGCTGTTGGCGTTCTCGCCGGAAGCCGCCGGAGTAGATAACGACATCATAAACAGAATTCCAAAAGAATGCAAACCTTTGAAAAACACCCCGGTGTCTTCCAATAAGCGTAACAGTTCCAAAAGACAACTCTCCAATTTTTAAAATGCTGGTTTAATCCACATAACGCCAACCGGAACAAAAACTGTAACATCCACAGAAACAGGAACAAAAGAACTTACATATAACTCAACGGACAAACAAAAAACGCTAAATGCAGTTTAGCGCTTTCAACCAATTCACTATGGTCTTCTTCAGAACTGCATATAAAAGCATTCAATTCATTTAAATTAACTTTTTGGCGCCAAAAAACGTGACGTGTCTTAAAGGTACTTCATTAAAATCTATAATAACATACATTGTTTGCAACGAAAATTCATTATTACACCTTAATAATTAATTCATAAAACATCTCATATAAACACGCAAATTGTAAATTGTAAGTTTGCTAAAACTGTTCAAAGATTGGTGAACGGACTTGATCAAATCAATATATGTAATATAAATATAAAATAAAAAATATCAATATCAACAACACAATATATAATATTGTTGAAATGCTGAACAATCACTCCATACTATAATGCCTAAAAAAACCCTAAAAAAATAATAAACCCTAAAAAAACAATAAAACCCTAAAAAAATAATAAATAAACATTGGTATCTGATGACAGTAATACATAAAATTGCTATTAAATAACATAGTGCTTATGTGGTTGCTATTACAAAAAAAGTATATATATATAAATATAAATATGTGTGAATATATGTATAAAAATGTATGAAAATGATATATATACAAAAAAATATATATATAATGTATGTCTAAAAAATATGTGGAAAGTATTTCCTATGATGTACTGTCATAATATGTGTAGAGTGTATATGTATATCTCAACTTTAGAGTATAACAGGGCTACCACATATACAATATCACTAGTATGCACATATGGAAAACAAGATATGAAAAACAAAATATGACATTTGCCTTTTGGAGAAATATGTTGAATTATCAATTACACCGAGAGGTTTGAGAATTGACAAACTTCCTGCATACAGATTTTCAGAAGATGAAGATGAATTTTTAGCCGAATGGCAGGCAGCGTCTCTTCAATGTACCTTAACTTGGTTGAGAATTCTAATTAAACGGAATCGGAGAAGTCTTGGACTAATCCAATCTAAAATAGCAGAAGGTGAGGCAAGCTTATCAGATACACATGCAACTCCTTCTTTTTTACAGACCATGAAAGATATCAATGGTGCTGTTTCTAAAGCTGAGTGTGAAGTTATAGCAAGAAAAAAGAAAAAACTGAATAGAGATATTGCTGATTTCAAAAGCAATATCATTTACTCATGGCAGCGTCAGCATAAGAAAGGTACGAGTGGTACATCCCGGGAGAGATCATCAGAGGGTAGTTCATGCAGTGGGCGTGATTCTTCGGTTTCATCATCAGATACAGCCGGTGGTAGCAAGAAAAGTGTATCCTTTGAACGTGTTGATTTGGCGGATGATAATGGCTCACTGACCGAAGGAGAAGAACAAGGCAGGTGGAATTTTCGGCAAGGGGCGAAACGAAAATCTCGCCAAAAAGGTTGCAACAAAAGGTACTGATTTTGTTGCTAACGCTCATGCTAACGCTCATGTGTCTTACACTTTTTCTGGACATGAGCGTGAAAATGAATGTATCGATTTCGTTGCTAACGTTTATTCTAACGCTCATGTGTCTCACACTTCTTGTGGACATGAGCGTGAAAATGAATGTGTTGAGTTTACCAAAGATCGTTTTTTGGACAATAATGAGAACAGTACTAATGTTGTTAATTTAAGTGACATGGTCTTATCATCCGAAATGTTAATGGTGCTGAATTTAGGCAGTAAGTTCGTGCCAACAAAAATCCCAGCATTTTGTGATATTTTACTGGACATTAAACGCTTTTGTAGGAAATTATACTTAAAAGTATTTTTTGACAAAGGCTGTGTTAATAATGCTATTACTGTGGCATGTACAGAAGGTAATTCAAATGTTTTTGCAGACTTTAATAATGTTGAAAATAGTTCTGTTTGCTCCATTGATTTGGATGACTTGGATGATTTCTCTGTTCTTTTTGATCCTTTACTGGATGTTTCTACTTATGATATTATGGCTGAAAATATACCAGCTAGTGTAAATCAGAGGGGCAGTAGTTTAGCAGATGGTAGTAATGAGGCAGGGGCCTTTGACATTTGTTTTGAACGTTTTTTTTTACTGGTTATGGTAAATTTATTTTACCTCAATTACCTAGTCGTAGCTCTTTCTGTCCACCAAAAAATTCTGCAGCTTTGAGGACATTTGAGAATGTCTTATGTAAAAAGGCAGAAATTGAATATGCTAGCTTTTTGAAGCAGTTTTTTTCCTTCAATTTAAGCAAGCCTGAATGGTATGATTTGAAGAATATGAAGGAAGTTTCAAAAAAGTATGCTTTTTGTGTTGCAGATAAAGGGGGCAAGTGGGTAGTTATGAACAAATGTCATTATTTAAAAATGAACTATGATTTATTATGTAATGATTACGTTTATCTTGAACTGCCTAGAAATCCCATTAATGATTATAATTCTTCTCTTTTAGAAATTCTTGAGAGAGGTGAAAGGTTGGGTTTTCTGAGTAACAAAGATGTTAAACGTTTATATGTGGTTAATCCTAAGGACCCTACTTTTTATGCTTTGCCAAAAATACACAAAAATATCTCTGACCCCCCCTGGTCGCCCTATTGTGTCCTGTTGTGGTGGTTATTTGGAGTTTGTAGGAATTTTTTTGGATAGCGTATTAAAGGACCAACTGAAATATGTTGCCTCTCATATTACCAATACAAATCAATATTGTGAGATGATTAAAAATTTCGAATGGGACTCTAATTTTTACTGGGTTACGGTCGATGTAAAGTCCTTATATACTAACATTAGCAATAAATTGGGTTTGGAAGCCATAATGAAAATTTTGGGTGAAGGTCCACGCACATCTTTTGTTATTTCTCTTTTAGAGTTTGCACTTAGTCACAACTATTTTGTATTTAACAAAAAAATATTTCTTCAAGTAGATGGGACTGCAATGGGAGCTAGTTTTGCTCCAACTTATGCAATTTTGTTATGTCATTTTTTGAAATTAATTTTTTATATACTTTGGAATTTTTTCAAAGAAATGTTATCTCATATTACAGATTTATCGATGATTTAATTTTTATCTGTAGAGGAGATGTTTCAGATTTCGACAAATTTATGGTAGATCTTCACCAAAATAGGTTTGGTTTAGAGTTCACACATGTTATTAACAAACATGAAATCCAATTTTTGGATATTTTGTTATATGTGGACAAACAAGGAATTGTCCAATTTAAACCATATAGGAAGGAAGTAGCTTCTAATCATTTTTTGCATGCATCTAGTGCACATCCTATGCATCTTATTGAGGCCCTTCCTTATGGCGAATTTAAACGAACATATGAACACACTTCTGAACATAGGCTTTTGAAATTGGAATTTGACAATGTTTGTAAGAGACTGTTGGATAGGGGTTATTCTGAGATTTTAATTAGGAAGAATCGTGCAAGATTTGATTCTAATTTAAAGCATCATGTTACAAAGTTACCTTACATGAATCCAATTCATAAACAGGTGGATATTAAGGATGATAGATTATTTTTTGTTACTAAATACTCTCTATTTTCGGACACTTTATGTAACATTGTCAATTTCTTGTGGCCTATTGTTCACAAAAATGAGGAGATTGGGCATCTTTTTCCTGAACATGTTTCCTTTTCATATGGCAAATATGCAAATCTTAAGGAAATTCTTAAACCTAGACATTTGCTAAGTGATGTTTCTTTGTTGGATTCTGATATTCAATATGGTATGTTTAAATGTGGCAAATGTAAGATATGTGTGAGAGTGAAAAACCTATCAGGTAGCACCATTAATGGGGTTAAATATTTTGCACAAAACAATTTTAATTGCAGTTCCTGTGGTGTAGTTTACATTATTGGTTGTGATTGTGCTTTGCCAAAATATTATATAGGTCAGACAAAACGCCAATTAAAAAAACGTGTATTAGAACACATTGGTGATGTTCGCAATGCTAGGATAAATAGCCCTATATTTGAACATTTTCACACAGTACATAATGGGTCTATTAACTCATTATTCTTTTGTGCTTTAGCCAAACCCAATGTATGCTATGGAGGTAATTTTCAGCAAAGTCTATTAAATCTAGAAAGTAGATTCATTTTGAAATATGGTACTTTAAAACCTCGAGGTTTGAATCTGGAAGTGAATTTAAATATCTAATAGTATTTTTCTTGTGTTTTGTAATGAATAATTCAATGTATTTTAAGCTTTATGTGTTTCTTATATTTGTATAAATTTTGTCTGTACCTTTAACTCAATGAAGTTGTTTAATACCATTTCAATCATATTCAATTGCTTAATTGTTGATTGTTGGGTAGCACCAGTATATATAATGCATCTGGTGGCTTGATGTTTATTCCTTTGAAGGCTGTTGGGCTGAGGTACCGGAATAAATTTGCTGTATCCTGCATCCTGTTCTTGTGGTTTGTTTCATCATTTTGTTGCTGCTGTTGGTTGCTGAGTCCATACATACCTCTCAACTGCCTAGATTTTCACAGAACATCCATTGTTGTGTCATATGTTTGGTCTTTTCTTCATGAAATGTATGGTTTTCTATCAAATCATTGAGGTTTGACATCATTAAACAGTGGCAGACATTTGAGTTTCTAGCTTCATATCCTTCAGAAACTACATGCTAATGCAACCTCTAGTATTGCAGCAGCTTTCTAAGTTTATGTGAGCAATATTGATTTTGGTGCATTGTTGCCCCTGTTATTTTGGTTTCCACAAGATTTCACACACTAACAGGTTGGAAAAAAGAGTCCACAAGTTCACCATGACCTGCAGTGTAGTTCAGTCCTTGACCAAGTGATGCAGTGTAAATCCTAGTGTTTCCATGTCTTTCACAAGATTAATTAATGTAAACATTCTATTCTGAAACTCATAAGTTGAATAATAGAATTATATCCTCAGCAAAGACTTAGTAGGGAAGATAATTATCAACTTTAACCTCAAGGAAATTAGAAATGAGTTATGGTGAAAAATGTCTCTCTAATAACTGAACGAAAACAACTATTCTACCACGACATGATCTGTTGGGGGGCGGAGCCTAGATGGCCAACTGGTAACAGCTTTTTTCTTGAGCTCCATATCAGTTACTAAGAAACAGGAAAATTATTAGTTAAAATTCTATTACCAGCTCCTTAAAGTTATACAATCTATTTGGGAATCTATAATCTTCTAGATTCTCAACTTTGGAGCCTTTTCTTAAAAAAATTCCTGTCAAAACTAAGGATTATACAACTAAACAGAGGTGAGCAACTCAAAATCTTCACATGCTGATTCCACATTAAGGAAGGAGATCCAGTCTATATCTACCACTCTCCAGGAACTGTCTTTAAAAATGGATAGATTTACTGACAATCTTGAAACTTTAAAGATGAACTGTCAGCAACAAACTGATGTTCTGAAGGAAATCCTCCAGCAGCAACAATCCAAAATTCTGTACATTGAAACTTCACTGAATACATAGATAAAAGGCTTAAGGAAGATGAATCCCACTGTGAGACCATACTGCAACAAAATAACTGGCTGATAAATAAAGTAGATGACATTGAAAACAGAGAGAGAAGAACACATATTAGAATATTTGGTCTCCCTGAAAAAACAGAAGGAGAAGATATTATTTCCTTCCTAAATTCCTGGCTGCCTGAATTCTTAGACTTAAAAGAAGGTATGTCCTACGGGATCGAGAGAGCACATAGAACCATAGGGAAACCTATTTCTTCTTCCCCTAATGCTTCTCCAAGATCTATTGTTGTGAAGTTCCTATCCTTCTTAGATAAAGAACTTATTCTGAGAACAGCTTGGAGGAAAAGTCCCTTATCTTTTAAAGGAAACCAAATAAGGCTAGACAATGATTATTCCAGAAGAGTCCTGGAAATGAGAACAAACTTTTGGCCACTGGTAAGGTTTTTAAAGCAAAATAAAATTAAAGCACAATTAGTCTATCCAGCCAAAATCAAAATCCAACACCAGAATGAGATGAGATCTTTCAACAATATAGCAGAAGCTGTTTATTTTATCCAAAATGATAACATCATTACAATCCCAGAAGGTATGGACTGGAAACCATCTATGACCCTTAAAAGACCATCTGAGAAAAACAACTGGATGGATGTAAGAAAGAAGAAATTGAAAACTGGAGCCAAAATTACTGGACTTCCTAAGTCTCTCAAAGATCAACCTAAGTCATAAAAGTTTATGGAAACCTATACCTAAAAAAATTTGTATCATCACTTTATTTGTCTTGCATATGTCTTTATAAAACTTGCAATCTAAAATTAATAATGCTATACTATTATTAGATACAACTGCTAGTGATACCTAGGGTGTATAGCTAGTTGAATCCTACACACATATATTCATTTATTTATTGAATTGTCATTCCTTCCTTCCATTACTTTGTTAAGGGAAGAAAAGGGAAGTGGTGTAGGGAGAGGTTTGAAACAGGTAATTTTTGAACTGTCCGTTTAATTAGCAATCTGAAACAGATATCTTCAGAATCTGATTTTATATATACAATGCAAAGAACTCTTGTTATATGTTTATTTATTTATTTTTCTTTTATTTTTGAAGTCATTTCAAGCATTCTGTCACTATATGACTTCAGCATATTATAATATTCTTTCCTGACTCTATTTCCAGCTTAGCGTTTTAACATTCCAGACTGTCATTTCTTTCTTTCGTGAGGAAAGTAACCTTGAGCACTGCACTGAATTCAAAAGTTGCTTCTCCCCCTTTTTTTTTTTTTCACTCAAATACTCTCATGGCTGCCTGTAAACTGAGCTGTGTTTAACATTAAGAAACTCGTCTGAGTTGCCTTGGCGTACTGTGTTAGAAATCCGTGGTCAGCTGTACGAGTGTTGCTGATGTGTAATGGAGATCTCATTTGCCTGTCTCACTAATTCAGCAGCCTGAAGTTACTTGAAACATAACACAAATAAGACATTAAACTAAATGTTAGAAATTAGAGCTGTTAATTTGATCCAAGTAAATTAATTAGAAACTGACCTCTGTAGTAACCAGGGCGGGACTATGTAGATGGCAATGACATCACTGCTACATTACAAGTCTCCTGGAGTGTTTGGGAAATTAACAGATCAAAAATTAATAGATTTGGCTTTACATAATATGTCACTAATATTTAAATACATTATTACTCTAGTCTACAAACAAGCAATTGTATATATTAAAAAATGAAAGTAT
Organism: Protopterus annectens; assembly: GCF_019279795.1. Taxonomy (NCBI): domain Eukaryota; kingdom Metazoa; phylum Chordata; order Ceratodontiformes; family Protopteridae; genus Protopterus; species Protopterus annectens. Next base: position 756,137,478 of record NC_056744.1, read on the forward strand.
TCTGTAAATAATGGATAGGAAAAGATAATAAAAAGAAAAAAAAAGGAATCTTTCTGTTGACTGGAAGAATGCTTACAGCTGTCAACATTTGTAAGTTCTGGCTGTTAATAACAAATGGAGCTTGGAGATGGGCAAATGCTTCACTCCATTGGGACTTGCCAGTCCCTCTCTAGCTTGTTTCTTGAGTGGTTTGGACTAATTGTATGAAAGCGGGGCACGGAAGGCTACCTCGTTGTGGGAAAAAGATTAGTTTATGGATTTCCTAGAAATCTTCATCATTCAAATAGCCTCTGGTAAAGTGCTATTACTCTTGAGTAACATGAATGAGGAAATGCTATAGCACACTGTACTGTTTACGCTAACATATTCTTTATTGAGGAAATAATCGAAAGTCACTCGACCATGGAGGGGATGTGCAGGCTTCAGACAGGGGGCGCTCCAGTCGGGGGTTGAACGGGAAAGCCTCTTGCTCTGGGGCAACAATGGTATAGTCTAGAATGATATAGTAAAATCCTAGATCAATAAATCAAAAAAAGTTAACATGACAAACTAAAGTGGTTATGACAACTGTGAAAAGTGAGCCATGGACATCAGATAAGGTAATCTTTGTCGAGTATATCCATCTGTGCTAATTAAGAAAAGGCCTGAATCAGCTTATGCTTATTTTTGCATCTAAGTACAGTATTGCTTTTGACTATATCATAATCTCCTTTAGTACAGAACTCCACCATTCACAACCCGACTGTAACATGAGCATAACATCAGAATAGATGCTGTTCCATCCTGAGGATGCCACATAGGTAATATCACTGATATATCGTGAAATCCTGTGAATTTGTATATACATTAAGCATGTCTGGTACCCTGATCACTGTTGTACACAAATGAATACGCAAGAAGGAAAGCAAATCAGGCATTTGCTATTAATTCATACCTATTAAGAGGTTCTAGGGCAAGTATAAGTTACAGATATGAGCCCATACATTGTACATCACAGCTGACAGTAACTAATATATGTTTAAACAGGTTCTGATGACTCATAGAAATCTTAAAAGCTCTGTACTAAGACCTCAGTTTGTGATCAAGAGTTGTCATAATAATCTGGTGACAAGTTAGTAGAATATAGTATAAATATTTAATTACAATTGGCTCTAACACATCTAAACTGTTCCTGTTTAAAATCTTCCAGTGGGTAAAACAGTAAGGACAGTCATAAGGAGCTTATAAAACATTTCTAGTACCATCATTTCACACTTGGACTCAGACTCTTTCAGTTTTGATTTGAGATATCTGCTTCATGTGGTACAACTATGCTGTACCTTACAGTGTAGCTATTGAGGAAATACACAATGTAACTGTTATAGGAGCTGGCCCATGAGGCACAAATATCCAAGATATTAATACATTTCTGCTTAACCATGCTTAGTGATATTACAATTAATCTCCATCCTGCAGTTGGTATATAAAGAAGTTAAGCTAATTTCAAAATGTTAAAGTCCTAGAGGATTACTACTATTGGAATGTTGTCCTCATATACAATAGTGGGGAAAAATAGATAGTAGATAGATGTCTAGCTAGATATGTGATTTTAGAACTCTTTGAACATTTATTGAAATAAGAGTTAAATGAAAATGAGTCTACCTTATTATATACACACAATAATGTCTGCAATATAGACTCTAATATACTTATCAGTATATGAGATGTGTTACGAGAGATTGTCTGATAACTACAATAACAAATAATAGGACAACACGTTAAGAAGGGGAATTTCCCTTTAATTCCATTCTCAAATTTTTCTTTCAAACACAAAGGCTCTCTTGGTTATTGACAAAATTAATACAGAAAATGTAAATCAACATATATGTGCATAATGATATGTAGACATAAATATGTGCTCATATATATAAGGATATATAAGAATATGAACATGTTAATATATATATATATATATATATATATATATATATAAAAGAAAACAACTATTATGATGAAAACAAAGTTTATATACAAACACAGTACTATTGCAATTAACTAAGTCACCAAGTCTGACCTGAGTAAAAAGCTGAAGATTAACTATGTAGTAACAGGTATTCACTGTGCAGTACTCAAATGTTCAATTCAGTACATAAGGAATGCAATGACAATGCTAAGGATTATATAGCAAATGTTTCTTTTCATTAAAAGAAGGTTGAAAGAGAAATAGAAAGAGGAAATAAATAAAGAGGAAAGAAATAAATATACATGTACAAAAAAAAGAAGAGTTTTTTTCTTGAATGAGTAAGGACTCTGCATTTAAATATGTTGAAATTGCTGACTTTACCAAGTTTTACCTTACAATAGTGAAGACTATTCAATTGTTGGTGAAATATTAAGACATGCTTCTTTATATAAACCTTGCATATTTTATTAGAAAGTAAATTTATATTTATTAATTATTGTTGGAGTCTTTCCCATGGTTATATGAACTTACTGAGTTTGTGATAGATAGGAATTGCTTGAGCAGTATTTCCTCTCTCAATCATCATCATTTGTAAATATACATCCCATTTCCATATGTTCTGCTTACGATTATACTATTGTAATATTGTTACTAACTAGTAGCAGTAGGGAAATATGTGAAATTACTATATAGATGAGTGACAATCACATAACACCTCATAGTGAGAGAAATGCTTTAGCAATTAGTTACATGTAATATCTGTTACTATAAATACTTTAAATGCTGATCTACTACTGTACTGATTTATCCTGGTTAACACTGTTACATTTACCTATCTTTAAATTATTGGATGCTCTTTGAGACCTTAATTGATAAATATCACCTAGACATGCTCATTATCAAATTGTAAATTCTTTGCTTCTATAATAATTCGTACAGAAGTGAGGATATGTATTTTTTTAATCAATGACAGGCTTATTAGTGAAATTTAGTTGTACTATATATAATCAAATTATATATTACATCAATATATTGTTGTTCGCTCATATCAATTAATCTATAGAATTTCATAAAATACATACTCTGGAGCCTCAAGTTGGGCAAACTTATTCCAAAAAATTGAAAGTGATGGTTAATCTGACTGAATTTTTTTTTCCTGTCAGATTAGGAATGTTTTACATTCCATGTCAGTTAATGGATTTACTGATTGTTAAACGTTTAGCTTTAAATATTTTTTCTTTTTTTAGGCCTCAGTCTGATATTAAATTGCATTTTATATTGGGAATCAGCACCTTGTCGCTAAAGTATAACCTTTCCAAGAAGGGTACGCAAATCCTAAATATTATGACTACTTTGTTATCACACCTATTACACTCTAAAACACTGAATAAATAAGATGGATTTGATTTTTCTTTCCTTAAATGTTAATGGATTAAATAATCCAGGGAAAGACTGAACATGTTAAAATACTTGAAATTAAATAAAGCACAAGTAATATTTTTACAAGAAACCCACTTCAAAATAAATTATAGTTTTAGCAGGAACCCGAACGAATACCTAAAACTATCCAACTCCTCATACACCAAAAAGACCAGAGGTGTTCTAACACTATGGAGGAAAACCATTATTTCTCCTCAAAGTTTGTATAATTATGAAGCTAAGGAAGGGCTTTTATCAATTATAATAATAAAATTTAGAAATAGAATTTGGACACTGGTCAATGTCTATTGGTTTCCGGGAAGTGGGGTAACAACAATAAAAAAAACTTAGAACTCATCACTAACAATTCTAAGGGTAGCTTGATTTTAGGAGGTGACTTTAATTGTTTGCTGATTGACTCAGAAACTACTAACAAGAGACCTTTTTGTATTACTCCTATATGGAACAATCTTAAAAATGGGTAGATAACTTACAGTTATTTGATTTATTTTATCTTAGAAATGATAATTCATTAGAATTTTTCCACCATGATTTTAGATACAGGACTCAAACCAGAATTGATAAACTATTTATATCCCAAGAGCTGAAAACAAAAATATCATGCTTTACAATAGTCCCATGCCCTATGTCTGATCACAATGCACTTACTTTTAATTTTCAAACAGCTTTTAAAAAAACTATCTTTCACTAAAAGAATACCAGCATATATTACTAAATTTAAACAATTCAAACATTGGCTTGTTACAGAGATAGAATTGTTCTTAGATACAATTTTAACCAGTGAAGTAAATGTAGTAATACTTTGTGATTCATTGAAAGCCTATTTATATAGCAAAATTATTGCATGGTTTAATAATAAAATGAAGGAATGGGAGTCGGAACTATCTAATATACAAAAACAAATTGTATCAATTAATAAAGATAATACTAGAACCATTCCACACAAGAAAAAAGAAACTGAATCCTTAAACAAAAAATATAACAACATTTTAACTCATAAAACCAACTTGGCCCTAGAAAAATTAAAATTAAATTATTTTTCTGCATCTCCAAAATATATGCGTAATTTAACAATGAGAGTGAAAATAAATTCCATTGAAAATGATATTGTGAGTATACTCCATGAAGGGAGAAATAATAAAAACGTTTCTGATATTGGTGATATCTTGGATGACTTTAAGTATCACTTCTCGGAACAGTATAAAAACAAAGACATTAAACATGAATTCTCAGAGCACAGCTCGAACTTCCTGGAATTTAAGAATCTATCAGAGACTTTGATTAATGAGATTCAGAAACAAATCTCTCTAAAGGAAATTAAAGGGAAAATTCAAGAAAGCAAAAATAATAAATCACCGGGTATAAATGGTATTATTAATGAAATATATAAGCTTCTGCCACCCTCTGCTATATCACTCTTACACAAAGCCCTAAATGAATCTTATTTACAAGGTACAATTCCACCCTCGTGGAGATATTCACTAATTACTCCCATATTAAAAGAAAATAAAGACTCCCATTTATGCAAATCATATAGACCAATTTATTTGATTAACAATGATTGCAAACTATTAATGTCTATACTAGTTAACAGATTTAAGAAATCATTAACCCATCTCATCTCAGAAGACCAAACAGGATTTATTTATAATAGACATGCCCAAGATAATATCCAAAGAATTATAACTACTATAGTATATCCTAAATAGAAACAAACAAGAGGCTCTTATAATCACTCTTGATATTGAGAAGGCCTTTGACTCATTAAACTGGAATTATCTCTTTAAAATTCTAGAATTATATAAATTCCCCACTCAATTCATTACTTTTATAAAAAATATTTATTATAAGAATTTAGCATATGTAAAATTAGGTCTATTTACATCAGAATCAATTAAAATTACTAAAGGTACCAAACAGGGATGCCCAATGTCTCTGATTTTATTCGCTTTAACAATAGAACCCCCTTCTTTGGCAATTCAGTCAGATCCTGAAATTATAGGCCTAAATATAAATAATCAATTTAAATCCAAGATAATGTTATTTGCAGATGATATATTGCTTATTTTAATAAATTCCGAAGAATCCTTACAAGAATTAGATATGCTAGTCAAAAAATTTTACTATATTTCTGGCCTTAAAATTAGCAGCTCTAAATCTAATCATATGCTCTTAAATAAAAAAAATTCTAAGGATAATACTACTTCAACTACTAATGAAATAATTGGGAAACAGGTTTCTTCTTTGAAGTATCTAGGGATTGACCTATGTGAAAATATAGACCTAACTTTAAAGACAAACTATAAAAACATTATAAATTCACTAAAAACTTTCATAGAGAAATGGAATAAATTACATCTAAAAATTGAAGATAGATTACAATTAATTAAAATGATCTTATTGCCAAAAATAAATTACATAGCTCTTTCTATTTCTGTATTACCCAGTAAACAACTTTTAAAAGAAATCAGCAAAATGCTATTAAAATTTTTATGGTACCCCAAAAAGCATAGAATAGTTCTAACTAATCATATCAGACCATGGGAGCTTGCAGGAATAAATTTCCCAGATTTAGAATCCTGTATCAAAGCCTCTCACCTAAAAACAATATTAAATTGGATAGATCCCAAATATTCTTCGGCTTTCAAAAGGCTACATGCAAGTATTATCCTAAATGAAAATAAACTAATAAAAAAATTACAATTAAGCAAATTAAGTAACAAACTTTGGTATGTACTTTGTATTAATATACAGTATAAAACTATTAAATTTACTAACCTAGATTACTTAAATCATATATATAAGTCCTTTAGAAGGTTTGTAAATAACAATATTGACATTAAAATATGGATCCAGCTTTTATTCCCCTTTAAAGCTGCAAAAAACTTTTTCGATAATATTAGTCTAGATACACTCAGCTACTGGGAAAGGAAAAATGTACATGCTGGTTTCACTGCACAAAGAATTTAGTTACCATAGATACACAAATTCTGATCAAAGAATATGATTTACCATCATCAGACTGGCTAGTTCTCAATAGTCTGTTTCCATTCACTCAAGATTTGTGCAGAACAATACAGAGTTCTTCCTTTAACTATCCACCTACATGCATAACTCTTATGAATGAAATACTACACAGTGAATTTAATTGGAAAATTTTAATTTAAAAAAAAATGTATAAAATTATTATTACTTATAAGACTACTCCTAATCAGAGGTTTTGGGATTTTGTTACTAAAGACTGCACATTGTCCCTAACTTCTACGAATAAATCAAATATTTTACTTTCTCTTAAATTGACCTCTAACTTACAAATGTGGAAAGTTTTCTCCTGGAAATTTTTGCATAGAGGTTTTTTTACACACCTAGTAAGATTGCTAAATTTAACTACTAGGAGCAGGTGATGTGTTGGAGATGCTCTTTAAAATGCAAGGCTGATTGGTCTCACATCTTTTATGATTGTTCACACATTTAAAAATTTTGGAATGATATTGAAAATTTTCTCCAAGCCATCTTTACTGATTCCTTTATATTATCAAAACCGTTATTTTTTCTGAATGTAAATGAATCTATTGTATTGAATAACAAAAATAAGTATCTTCTTTGGACAATCCTAGCAGCAGCCAAAAATGTATTACAAGAAGATGGAAGTCACCCTCCATTCCAACCTTACAAGATTCCAAGACCCTCTTGGTTGAAGTAGTGTTGATGGAAATAAAAGTTAAAGAAGCAAGAATATATCCCAGAAAATGGACTAACAACCCCTAGACAAATGTTTTATCCCTTATTCAGTCATTGAATTTAGATCTAACTCCATCAAATTAGTCACTTTGAAAGTATGAATGAATGAATGTTGTACCCTTCATTATATCTATAACATTTCATACAGTGCCTGAGGCCTTTGTAAAATTTGTACATAGTTTTATCATAATTTGTTGTTTAAATGATTGTTACTGAAAAATCAATAAAAACCTTTGGAGTAAAAAATAAAAGGCATGATCTGTTTTGACACATCCAAGCTATGCAAAAATAGTCTGGTGAGACAAGTTGAAAATACCATGCAGTTATAGTCAAGATGCAAATAGTATGTAAATTATGAAGTACTATATCTTGACATCAGAATTATGCAGCTAATGCATACGCAAACCTCATTTATCATTAGTAGAACCAAGAAGTTATGCAGGAAAGCATGGATTGTGTTGGTGTAGTTTGTTTTCCTTTATATAACTGTACTATTGCCTATGTAGTAAGTGATGGTTTAATAAAGATGTTTCTTGCTTAAAAAAGGCAGGAATTGAATAATTTATGTAAACCATTCCACTTGTGATGTGCTGATGAGGTCATGAGAAGGCCAAAACATGCATGTCCACAGCTAGTGGGGTTTGGCTTTATTGGCCTAAATTTGTCCATAACAAACTTAAAATGAAAAAGTCATGGACATTCAGAATTGCCATATAGCTGAAACACCTGATGTCCTTGTGGAGTCATTTGCATATAAACCATGTTGCCTCTAATATATGATATATAGCAATATATGTGAAGTAAAATGTCCATTATGTTACTTATAGTGTGATTACTTTTACATTAATGTAAGTTTGCCTGTGTCACAAGTGATAATTCAATAAAGATGTTTGAAAAAAAATACAGTGGACCATAAAAAAAAATATCAAAAGTGAGCAACCACTGTTTCTTCTAGTACACATGAGAACAAAGTGGGCATTAAGTTCAAGCAATTCAAATACTATGAAATTTAATTCATGATGCAAGCAATGAGCAACCACATTCCTATAGTGACTCATCTAGAAAATCTGAAAGCTTGGTGTGTTTGTTTATTGTTCTACATACTAGCTTATAAACATCATCAGCTCACTTGGACTCTGAGACAATGTAAGAATTTTATTAAGTTAGTTAAGTAACAGCTCACCTCTACTGAGCCTTTAAAATTATGTCAAGTAATTATGGGTTTAATCAATTATGTTATAATCTGAAAAGGATGAAGTATGCATCTGTTGTACAGTCATCTCTAACATTAGTATACAATGCAGTTATTTCCTGAAGTAGGTTCATAGTTTCATATGCATCAGGCTAGCTGCCCTTCCAAGCTATTATAAGCTAAGCCAGTTTCTCTTTTTGTGCTCAAATTAAACTATCCTATTTGGTTAAAGACTGACCTTATCCATCCCATGGTTGATAATTATATGTTACCCCTAATGAGAATAACTGGGATCATATCATAGGTAATTTGAGGGGACCCACACATTGGATAAAGCATTTAGGATCTACCTCTATCTATTGGTAGTACAGGGAGGAGTTATGGGGTAAATTTTCTGCTTCCCATCCATAAATCTAAGTTGTGTTGAACAGGGGCAGGGATAATGTCTGTTTATGTTGGTGGCAGTCTGTTCCACAGCAGAGGTATCATCTGCGAAATATACCTATTCCTCCAAACCATTCTGTTGATGTTGCAGAAGAGGTTTAGAACTTTAGACTGAGCATTTCTGATGCTATTTGACTTTCTGATGTGTGGTAAATCAATTAGCATTCGGTCAGAGGACACCTTGAATGTCAGACACAGGTCACCTCTTAGCAGTCGGCAGGATACTGAGTATAGTGCCAGGGTCTGAGTCGGCTGTTGTTTAGGCCTTGTATCCTTTTAGTAACATTTCTCTGTGGAGATTTCATTTGTTGCATTTAAATAAAACATTCATTTACTGAATATAACATTGAATGCATTTTGTGCTAGTAGCTGAAATCATCTAAGTGGACAGAGCACTTTAAACTACTCTTTTCGAATATGCTAATGGAGCAGAAAAAAAGGAAGATGCATTTTGCTACAGCCCTGAACTATAGAGATTGCACAGCATGCTTTTGGTTCAACCTGTTTTTAAAGACCCTCTGTTAATTAGTTATGCATGTTTTGTTTATGCTCTTAATGTAGTGAAAAGTGGGGTACCAGCTACTGCTTCAAAATTTAGACTAATTTGATTAGTTTATTCCTTGTAAGGTAAGGTTCTGAAAATTGAAACCTTAGTGAATTCTTGTGCATTGGCTGTCATATTGGGCAAATCAGTTTGACAAGGGTTGGGAGGATGGCCTAATGGTTATGGTGTTTGCCTTACAAACACAAGGTGCAGGGTTTGAGTCTCACAAGAATTGGCTAGGCTTAAAATGGCTCGCAAGGGCAGTTAGCTTAGTATGAACCTATGAACCTATTAGTAGAAGATGCTTTATTTCCTCAAACATATCTGACTAATTTTAGAACAAAAAGATTTAATTAATGAAACATACTACAGTTTCACTATTAACATATTTATAAGTAATTGTAGATAACAACTATATACAACTCCTGCAACATAACACCGGAAAATAAAATACTAGCCGCAGCTGAAATACATGAAATTTTATGATGGTATGAGTTACAAAATAAATGTGTTTTCCACATTCCTTATAATTAAGTACATTTATCTATCTATCTAGCAAATTAGTTAACAAGCTTGTGAGCTGACTAGCTATCATAAAATTAGTATGCTATTGCTTGTAATAGGATAGCTGTGGAGCTAATTCTTATGATTAATATTTGATTTACTTAGACAGTTGAAAGAAAAATTTTCTCCAGCTTTAAACATTAGAAAGGAGTAAAGCAAAATGTACACCACTGCGTATTCCCTGTAATGACAAGTTCAGTGCAAGTTCACAGGCAAGAGTTTGTAAAAACTGTTTTCTAAAATGCAGTAGAATTCAGTTCCAGAAAATCCACATTATTTATAAAGTAACACAGTCCTAGCAGTCTTTCTTCCTTTGTGGCAGCAGCACACTTAGGTCAGTATAGTAAAACGTCTAACCTCAACAGGTTTACAGCAGAGTATTTTCTTCCTCACAACCCCAAACTGTATTCAGTACATGGGAGGCTATTAATTTGATTGTAGACAACCAGTAACATACATGTAGCAATCAAAACCAAAAGGAAGTATAGCAATGACATTTAGTCTGACAGTTTTCAACTGTAGTTAATTTAGTTGCGTTCCAGAGACATAACAAATGTTTTCCCCCTGCCAATGATTCAGGGTATAATTTTAACATGGTGTCTAATGCTGAAACAGTAAGATTTTGTTGGTAGTGGTGTACGTATGAGTTTGTAGATCAGGGCACACTTTGCTTTGATGTGTTATCTTAGGACAAATTAGAACACACTCATGCAGAATACTTCCAGTTCAAAACCAGGCATGCATTTTGATAACTTTTAGAATTAGTTTCAGGAATGCAGTATTAATTATTCACCCCCTTGTCCCTGGCACATAGAGAAAAATGAAACAGTAATTGTTTTCTCAGAAGGTACATTTTGGAAAGATATCTAATTATTGTGAAAGACCATCCCTGCTTTTCGCACTACATTTCATCATTATGGTATAGCTTGCAGTATGGCTGACAAATACACAACACTCAATACTGAGAGAGGGAAAAAGTAATGACACTTTTATTAAATCAGGCATGACAGTCTAAGTGTCTAGTTACAACTGTGTAAATAATATAGCCAGATTATCAGTGGTGGCCCTCAGCTAATAAATTATCTGTCTTAGCTCACTTATACCCGGCAACAGTATAATTTCATACTTTCTCACATCTGAGAAGTTCCTGCCTCAACAGCCTGTGTTAGAGTTATTCATTTATTCACTCACCTGGTTATTCATTTACTTATTTACTTGTTAAATGCAGTTATGAAACATGTCTTTAAGCAACTGTAATTATCTTCGGAACCACAACACCTAATAAATAAATAAATACATAAATCATTAAATATAATACCCGCTTTGGCAGGTAACTGTCCAGGTACATGCATCAGCTGGAACATCCACAGATACCTTACTAAAAGGATACAAGGCCTAAACAACATGTCCTACATGAACCCACTCAAAGTCATGTCACTGCAATCAGTATCCTATAGACTGCTACGAGGCGATCTGTGTCTGGCATACAAGGCATCCTCTGACCGAACACTCCTTCTCAGCCTGGTTTCTTTCCTTTTTCCCACTTCTTTTTATTACTCCTTTCTTTTGGTAACTTCCTGAATTTTTCCATTCCATTACCAGTTTTCCTTGTGTAGCTTATTTCTATACCTGCCTCAGCCACATATCTGTACTATAGACTTCACATATGCTGTTTTGAAACACTGTCATTCTTCTTTAGCTCCACCTATTTCCTCTATATTCTATGGTATTAGAACCCTTAGTATTTCCTTGAACACACAAACTTTCACTCCAGCCAACTAGTCTCTGTTGAATGCAGAGCCATCTCTGACCACTGCTTGCAGATGATTATGGCCAACAATGGTTTATCCTCTGATTCCAGCCCAATGCACTCTCCTTACTATGAGTGGGTCTACCTGATTTGCATGTTGACCACTCTGGTGACCATTTTTAAATGTGATCTTGTAACTGTTTTTCTTGATGAACTGTGTATTGGCTACTCTCAAGCTATTTTCCAGACAGAAGTCGAGAATGGCCTCTCCTCCTTTATTCCTCTCTCTTAAGAAGAGTATGTCTTACTACAGTCCCATACAGTCAATCCTCTCCTTGAGAAGTAGACCCTGGATTCATTCAAAGCCAAGTGAGTGCTGCTGTGCACTTTCTCATTGTCTCCCGGTCTGGATAATCAGGAGTCTCAAATCTCCTCCTTACCATCATGACATCCATTTTCAGGCTGTATTCTGTCAGTAAACCTCTATTCAGTGTAGTAATCCTTGTTTTATTTTATTTTATATTTTTGCAAGTTGTTTGGTTTATGTCCAGTATTTGCTCAGCAGAGCTATCCCAGGTAACCAAGACTGCACAACTGAGCACTGGCCAGACAGCAGCTTATTAACTCAGTTGTGATAGTTTTCATAGCAGGCACACACTGGTGAAGAGTAGAATACAGACCCCTCAACTAATAACTTGAGTCACTGGCAAAGATCAGATTCTCAGATTCTCAGTTCCCTTAGCACTGGCATTAGCTGACATGAACAAATTACCTTGTTACAAGTTTTACACATGACACACCACGGTTTGTGGTCCATGTTCTCCCATTGAGTGGATAGTATGAACCACAGATGATGCCTAAAGCAGTTCTCTGTAAATCTCTTCCCTCCTAGGTACCACCTATATCTTGTTCTGGCGCCCACTACTCTATTCAGTTTGTGTACACTCTGCTGATATACATCTCATATTCAACCAGGACTTTCATCCTTAAGGATGAAACTTCTGACATGCATTTTTAGGAAGTGAAAGGAACCCTACACAGACATAGGAAGAACAAGCAATCTCTCCACAGACAGTGACCGGAGGTCTAGATCAAACCCTGTACCGTGTCTTTGTGGTGAAGACCTTAGCAATTATTCCAACCACATATTTTATTCCATACTGTTTTGCTTCCTAAGTTATTAAGATTTAATGTTGTTTTCTGTAGTTTTAAAACTTAAATGCTAGCCACTTTAGAATTACTTATAAGCACAAGTAATCCAATTCCTGGTTGGCAGTAAATAGAACTGTGAAATCAAAGGAGCAGTTTTACTTGGTTAGTACGTCTGCATGCAATAAAAGTCACACAATGATGCAACTGTTAGGATACTGACTCACAGAAAATTGTTCTGAAGTTTAGTTATTAGCTGGGGTGTTACCTGTATGTTGTATGTGGGTCCTACCTGTGTGGAGGGTGCCGCCTCAACCCTAAATCTGTGTATGTTTTTTGTCATGAGCTTCAGTTTCAGTTTCCTCTTACATCCCAAAGACATGCTACAGATGAATGGATGATCCTCTAAATCATGTAGGTGTTCATGCTAATTCATATTTTTTTCCCATTTTTTCATCTGCTGCTCTCCACCTAGCCCACTTATGACTCCAGATTCCTGAGCCCTCTAGATTCCAGAGCTCCTCGTGTCTTTTTTTCAAAGTATCCCTATTGCTCCTTTCTGGACAGTCATAGGTCTGTCTGTTTATTGAATGGCCTCCATGATTTCTCAGGTAGCATGCCTTATGATGAGATTCCTATACTTATAGAGCAATGACCCCACAGAGAAAAGATGCTGGGTGTCTTCATTCTGAGGAATCTAGTGAAGAGTCTTTACAGGAAGAGCAGTAGCAGTGTGCAATGATTTTAGCATGTTCACATGTCTGCTCACTCACTGCAGCACATCGTGTTACTCTCCTTTGATAGTTGGCCCATCAAACTCCTAGTCTCCACCAGAGGTCACAGAGGCAATGATCCTTTTCTAGTTTTTCTCTAGCAGAGGAGTGATGACTACTGGCCATTTCACCCCTCTCTTCTATCCAATCCTTCAAGCGACCTGAATTTGTTTCTAAAATTAGGTCACTGACAGTGCATATGCATTCATTGCCTTTACACCATCATAGCAGCACAGTTATTCCGGCTTATTAAGATCATACATGCATATGATGGATATGAGATAACTGGAGGGGTGTGTGGCCAAGATGCCAGTCTGATAACAGCAGAAATCCATATATCTGCTTAGATTTTAATATCCTGACAGGAAATATACTTTAATTTTTAGAAGATAAATTAACATAGACTCTTTATTATTTTCTAAAAATTAATACATAGTCAAGAATTTTTTTTAATTATGCCTGTCAAGTAGTTTTCTACTGGAGATCTCAACATGAGCAACTCAAAGAACCCACACCAGGAGAGTGCAGTGAAGAAAGAACAACATCTTATAATAACAAACATCCAAGAACTGTCACTAAAAATGGACAAATTTGAAAACAAAATGGATATTATCAAACAAGAATGCAGTAAACAACTGCAGCTTCTAAATGGAATAGTAAAAAAACAATCTGAACAGATTCTTGCCTTAAAGGAAACAATAACTTACCTGGACACTAGAGTGATAGAAAATGAACATCACAATGGATTTTTTATGAAACAATACACCAGGCTGATTGAGAAACCGGAGGACCTTGAAAGTAGATCAAGAAGGAATAACATAAGAATATATGGAATTCCTGAGAAGGAAGAGGGTGCTAACATGATTCAGTTCCTCAATAAGTGGTTTTCATCAGCACTAAACATGCCTGAATCCCTCTCTTTTGGAATTGAGAGGGCTCATCGGTCCCTGGCAAATCCATCTTCGTCTCTTAGTTCGTCTAACCCCAGGTCTATAATAGTTAGATTTCTTTCCTCACAAGACAAGTGCTTAGTGCTGAAATCAGCTTGGACTAATTCCCCTATTAAGATGGATGAAAAAGTTATTCGTTTTGACAATGACTATACCTCTATACTCATATCCAGAAGAAAGGAGTGTGTTCCTCTAATCAAGTCCTTGAAAAAAGACAATATTAAAGCTCTAATTCTTTTTCCTGCAAGAATAAAAGTCACCTTGCTAGAAGGAGTGAAGATCTTTGATTCTCTACAAGAAGCAGTAGGATGTATCCAAAAGAAGGAAATACTTTTGGACATAGAAGAAATGGAATGGTCATCCCAGATTTTGAAGAGACACGCAACAAGAAATGGATGGTCTGTGAAGGATGGAGCAAACAAAACTAAGAAACTAAAGGGCAAATGAATAAATTCCTTCTAATTTTAAATGCTTTGTTTTATGAATTATAATATATTTTATTCTGTAAAATCTCCACACTGTAAGGTAATGTGAATCATCTTTATTATTAACTTTCTCTTTTCCTTTCTATATCTACTTCTTCTAATTACATATAGTACTAAGTATTTAAATAACATTATCTCTCTTTCTCTCTCTCTCTCTTCTTTCTACCTATTCCTTTTTGTTACTAATGTTCTTTTTCTCTCTTTTCCCCACTATAAGTAATTTACATACTTTTCCCTTTTAAATAACTACAAATGATATATGTCTTCTAATTCTTCAGTAATAGCATAATTTGACTTAATACCAAAGTGCATTTTTTCTAGTGGGTCAGTGGTGGAGTAACAATATGTTTCTGATTAGTGTTTCTAACTAGATGTTTTAGACTCTTTGTTTAGACACAGTACATTAAGGGTGTTTTATAGATGGCTAAATATAAGTTTTATATTATATATATATATATATATATATATATATATATATATATATATATATATGCTAGGGTCTTTCTCTCTCTCTCTCTCTCTCTCTCTCTCTGGTTAATTGGTGGGTAAATTATTGAAATTGTATAAAGTGATTTCTGATTTGAGGCAGCTATTATTATTTTTAAATAGCTGTTTTTATATGAAAGGGTTAATGTTTTCATGTTGTTGATATTTTGTGAGGAAACTGGTGGTCTGTGTGACTGTTCTCATTGTAGAGATTCATGACATGCACTGACAAGGCAGTTTGAGTGTTTTTTTTTTTTTGCTTTCTGTAAACTCTAAAAGCTTCAAGATTTGATTTCCCACCAAAAATGCTTTTTTCCCTCACTAGAGACAACCTCTGCTGTGTATGAGCCTATTTCGATACATTTTAACAAGTTTATGAAGCTGCAGCTTGAGGAAACAACAGTGATCACATCACTTGACCTTTTGAACTTGTTAAATGACTGTATTTAGAATTATTTCCTCTTGAAATTCTGTTATCCTTCACTTAGATACTTTAAATGGTAAATAATTAGTTCTTATAAAAGTGTTTAACTTCTTTGAAAATGCCTATGTTCTTTTATAGATACATACATTCTGCAGATTCAATGACACGTTTAGTAACTAAATGACATAAAATGAACTAGGAGCTTCATTAGAAAACTCATTGTGCATATTAATATCAGACTTATGTTACATAATGAAACCTTAAGTAACTAAACAGAGGGATGTGAGACTTTTTTTGTAATAATTGCTATATATATACAACAGATCCTTACATGAAAAATGTTAGATAGATGATTGCGAAAATGGTTAAAATATCTGATGTTTCTTGAAAAGTCTTGAAAATATTGACAATCTTCTTAACCTTCAGCTTCTAATGTTAATGCATACTTTGATCTGATGTGTATTTCTGACATATCTACTTATCAGAGATGCTATTATTATATGTGACATATTCTTATAGCTTCAGTTTTATTGGACACTCATTTTAATGTATATTTCATGAACTCAGATTTCTTTAGGTGTGTTCATAATGCTTTTCTTTTTGTTTTTATACTATATTCTAAGCAGAGATTGATAATTTGTGTCTTTTGGTGTTGGAGAGGTGGTGGATGGATGGTTTAGTTAAGTTTTTAACTAAACCAGAAACTTTATGTTTCATGTATGTGTTTATAAATAGTTTTGAGTTTTTGAATGTAGTGCTTAATACACGTTATACATCCATGATAAGTAAGTTTTCAATAGATTTCAAGTCAACACAGAAGAAAGGTCTTTCAGTAAGTAACAGCATACACATTATAGTCAATGGCTTATAAATGTTTTATCATTAAATATTAATGGTTTGAACAATAATGTCAAAAGAGCTGTTTTGCTTAATTATATAAAAATGCATGAAATCCAGATCATCTTTTTACAGGTAACCCATCTATTAAAAAGAAACCTACAAAAATACTCATTTAATGGCTATACCATTCTGGCCGATTCATGTTTTAAGACTAAGAGATTGGGCATTCTTACTCTATGGAAAAATGCTTATACTATGCCAAGAATTATAGATACAATTTCAGATAAAGATGGGATGCTAAGCATGTTTATTTTGGAAATCAATAGGAAGTATTATCCTTTAATTAATACATACTGGATACCAAGACTTAGTACTAGATATGTTGACAAATATCTGGACCTGATTACTTTAAATGCAAAAGAGGAAATTATAGCAACAGGTGATTTCAACTGCCTATTATCAGGCAATGATACTTCTAAAAATAGTAAAATAAAACTAACATCTCAAGGCAAGAAGTTAAATGACTTTACAAACCAGATGAACCTTAAAGATATACATGGTTTAAGAGAACATTATTCCATATTCTATACTCACTATTCATATCAGTTTGGTATACAAACATTGATAAAGTCTTTGCATCAAATAATATATACTCAAAAATAAGTGCCATGCTATAAACTTTACATTAATTATGCATACAGATGATTTAAGATTTCTACAGAGAATTCCTGCATAGATAACTAAGTTAAAAGACTTTGGGAAATGGAAAATGAAAGAAATAGACATGTTTATGGAAACAAATGATAATGGTGAAGTGACTGATATTATATTATGGGACACCTTTAAAGTTTATATATATGGTAGAATAAAGTCTTGGTACCTTAAAAAAGGAGAGAGTGGGACAAAGAACTTTTAGACTTGCAAAAAAGATGGACAAGATAAAAATGGACGCAAAACCAAATAAATTAGCACATAACGAAATAAAGTTAAAGCAAAAATACTTAGAAGTTCTGAATCATAAGGTAGCCATAAACCTGGAAAAATTAAAATTCTAATCTTATGATGTACATAAAATAGCAGTAAGATCCAAAAAAAAAAAAATAAACAATCAAAATCTTATTAATGAAATTAAATATAAAAGTGATGGTTTAGTTAAGAGTGCATCTAACTTAATGGGCATATTAGAAGTGTTCAAAAACTGCTATAAAGATATAAATAATAACACACCACTTTTGGTGACAGATAATGTAATAAATACTTTAATTAAAGAAAATATAACTACTAAGGTATTAATGCAACAAAATAACACATTAAATAAACAACACTAACAGAAGTGAAAAAGCAAATAAAAATTTAAAAGATAATAAAGCTCCAGGACTGGATGGAATAATTCCTGAACTATATAAGATTTTTCCTGAATATATAAAAAAGAAAATGATGAGTGCCTTTACTATGGTTAAGCAAAAATGTATAACACCCCCATCGTGGAAATATTCAATGATCTCCCCCATTTTAAAACAAGGTCAGGATCCCAAATCTTGTGATTCATATATGCCAATTTTGCTACTAAACACTGATTATAAAATTTTCATGGCAATATTAGCTAATAGGATAAAGAAAATATTACCTAATCTAATACATAATGATCAAACAGGGTTCATTCTTCATAGAAAAGTGCAAGATAACATTATTAAATTACTATCGTTAATAGACATAGCATGCAAATACAAAAAATGACTAACTATTATCAGCCTAGACATAGAAAAGGCTTTTGATTCTATTTGTTGGTCTTATCTACAAAGAATTCTGATTGGTTTTGAATTCTCCTCAGATTTTGTCAATGTATTAATGAAAATTTGTAGTGGGGCACAAGCTTATGTGAAAATTGGATCATGTCTATCCTCACCACTAGAAATCCTCAAGGGAACTAGACAAGGTTGTCCTTTGTCACCATTATTGTTTACTCTTTTAATGGAACCTTTTGCTACATATATCAGAAACAAGAAAAATATAAAAGGCTTTCAAGTTAATAAGGACTATTGTCCTAAGATACAATTATTTGCTGATGATATGTTGTTAATGTTGGGTGATATTGATGGTTCTGTGAATAATGCTATAAATATGTTAAGCAAGTTTGAAACAATTTCAGGGCTTAAATTTAATCATAATAAATCCAAAACATTACTAATTAACAAAAATATCAACAAAAATCTAAAAGAGAATAGCCTGTTTAATTGGGAGAATGATGTATTAGAATATTTGGTGTCAGTATAAAAAGTACATGGAAAGAGTCTGTTAAACTAAACTACAATAATTTAATAACCACTATTAATGAACTAATCAAAAGATAGAATAAAATGTTTTTCCAATGGAGGATAGGCCCTCTTTAATTAAAATGATAATTTTACCTAACATTTTGTTTTATATACAGTCATTGATACTACCCCCTTCCAAAAACATTTAAAAAATTAGATTCCATGCTACTTTGCCTACAATCCAGAAGTGACTGTATGTGAAAAATGGAAAGAAAATAAGTCTGCTATCTATCACCATGCCAATGAAACAAGAAAAAGAGGACAATCCCCTTCACAAGCACAGACTAAACATGTTCTCATACAAAAATGTAGTTGGATTTCTCCCAAAACACCCTCCAATATTTCTCTATGACTGTAGTCTGACTCACAGTTATCACTGGATATATATATATATATATATATATATATATATATATATATATATATATATATATATATATATATATATATGGGTCTGCTTGAAATGACCAAAATCCCACATTATCGAATATGACATGACCGACACAACATAGCTAAAACCACACATAAATGAACACTCAGAACACTGTAAGAAACTCCGGGAAACTAACCACTTGTCCATCACCACAAAAAACACAAACCAAAGTAAATCAAACCTACAGATATGGAAGGCTGCCCCACCACACCCCCTTACTAAATATACCAAAGACACACACACCACACACACACACACACACACACACACACACATATATATATATATATATATATATATATATATATATATATATATATATATATTTGTGTGTGTGTGTGTGTGTGTGTGTGTATCAAACCTCTATGATATATGCATCTAAAGATATAACTACACTTGCATTTTGCATACCTGGAAGGTCTGCTAGTGAAAGTCTGGGCTTGTCATGCCCATCCACACCAACATCAAGGATTCTGTGGGAACCCTCTGCTGAGCTATCTGGATCTCTAACAGTAGACAGTAATGCTTATGTTTCAGTCAGTGGTGGTTCGGTAGTAAGACCACCCCATTTTGCTACCTGTTCCTGGGTAATTGCAGCTGCCTATGGCAGGCAGAGTGTATCATATCACTTTCCTGGTGTTGTAGGTGGGAGTAAGTTCCCTCATACCTTCCGGAACCATAAATGCCATTGACCACCTGCTACCATATCCTCTCTCGGGCAGACTGGTCACCTCTACCTTTCTCTAACAAAACATCTTCATGGTGATATAGGGCCTGGATAATGATCCCATTTTCTGCATCAGTGTATGGTGGCTTTTGGGTGTACACATTTCTTCTTGATTGCCATATCCATGTATGAGTTGAGAAAAAAAAAGAATCAGACACATATAATTACATATATAATTCACAGACATGGTGGCTGTGAGCTTAATTGTGTGTTGCATGTATTCATCCAACATGCAAATAATTTAAAAGTTAATGCTCCCTATGACTACACAGAAGTTAAGGCAGCCACCCTCTCTCTCAAAATATTTTTTTCAAAATCAAATATCAACAATATGAAAGTACATTGACTGATTTTAAGACAGTGACATTCTTAATATTCAAATGTTGTCTTAAATGACTACAGTTACTGACCCTTAGTAGGAAATATTCATATTCAATAGAGCATCGATAAAGATAACATATGCAATAAAACAGAGATAGAATTGCTACTAAGAAAGTATAGATAAGGGAATGAGGTACCATAAAGAGAAAAAGGGATACACCTGCAGTGTTAGCAGTCTTTGTTTAATATTGCATGAGTGCATGGGTATCCTAACAGTTTGCAATATCCCAATCATCCAGATTTACTGTCAAATGAGAAATCAGATTTACTCTCGAATGAGAAAGGGCAACTTTCATAACTTGTTTCTGCTGCACTTTCAATGTGACTTGATACAATGTCACATTATCATTCCATCTAAAAACTTTTTCTCCTTACTAATATATGTCTTTGTCTATGGCAACTATGGGAGATACTTTTAATGATTTTTCTCACTACTTTTTTGAGTATTCAAATTCCTGAAGGTTCCTGTTGCAAGATAACAAAGTTGCTTAAATGTGAAATGTACATTTAAGATATTTGATCTACATTTTTTTTCTTTTTTTCTTTCCTTGTACTATTTGCACTCTGTTTGGCATTGTGCTCCATTAACTGTCAGCAGCCAATAACACTGAACTGAATTTTATTGCCCAGGATGAAAACTGACAAATTTTATTTGGATTGCCATCAATAGCACAATGAAGACTGGCACTGTTGTGCTTTCATCAGCAGTCTGGACAGTACTGAGTGAAAAAATCAAAGTTGTCACACTCCTATCTCTGTGCAATAATGTACAAAGGTATTGAACTTAGACAAACAGTCCAGGAGATGCAGGCATTAAAACTTGTTCCCAGATCATTTTACTGAGGGAGCTCATAATAATTCTTGACACTCATTTTATTGCACAAATATGTTGATGTGGAAAACTCAAATTAAGATCAGTATTGACTAAGACAGACAGAAAAATAATTTATCTGAATGATGCCAATATTAATTGTGTGCGCTGTGCGAATAATGAACGCATTTTTGATGTTCCCTGCTCTATCCCCATGCATTAGCTAAAGTCCCAATATTGTAATAGATCCCCTTCTAATACTTGAAGGACCATATCATAGAACTTAATTTTTGTGAGATGAAAATTGTGGGAAAAAGAAAACGGACAGCAAAATTTTCCCAGGACAAGTAAACATTTGCCCAGCATGCCTTTTTCTACACTGTAGTGCAATCCTGGAGTTGGTATATTTAGTTAAGGGGTGGGGGGGTGTAGCCCTCACTTAGGTGGGTATTATTTACTTTGGAGTGTGTTTTATTGAAGTTTGGGCAAGTGTTTACTTACCCTGAGAAAAATTTGCTGTTTGGGTATTTCTTTTTCACGATTTTTGTCTCACAGAAATGAAATTCGATGATATGGCCATTCGAGTATTGCAAGTAGATCCAATATTGTAACACATACATTATAGTACGGATGTAGCAATGAGATCTGGGATGGATAAATGTGTCAGTGCAATGCAGTACTAGCTGTGCTCATTGCTACATATACACCGTGATTCATTTTATATGGCTTCAAATTGTTAGTCTCAAAATAGTTGTTTGAATATTTCTGATAAATGTTGCTTTCTGCATTTGTGCACTATTTGGCAGTGTTAAACTCACTTTCATGGCTTAAGGAAAATAATGAATAGTTTAGTTTATGTAGTCCAAACCACCGCAGCAGTATTCCACAGTCATTAGCACTGCACTAGATATTACTCCATGAAGAAACTACACCTTTCATTTAACTTTCTATGTGACATAAGGGATAAGTGAAAAGGGACAGTTGCATGGTTTGAATCCACCTCACTGATAATTTTACAGAGGGTGTCTGAATATAAGAGCTGCTTTTTAAACATCAACACAGTGGTATCACAAAGTGTGATTTAATATGTATTTAACCATGTTTTGTGATACCATTGTGTTGATGTTTAAAAAGCAACTCTTGTCACTATTGATAATAACATGCAAGCTTTTTTCTGTCCACTTTCACATTATTTGTCATTAACTACAAGTCCAATAATGTGTTTCACAAATTACATTTTTGATGTTGCAAAGACAGGTGAGGAGGATGAATGTGTACTTTTTCTGTGGAGAAATTCCACCTGTCACATATCTGTCTCTGTGGCACAAGATGTAAGTACAGAGAGCCTTGATAAAGAATGTGGATGATTAAGGGTTCAAATCCAATTGAAAGATGTTTTTGCAATGGGTGTAAGAATCCCATTTGTCAAAGTCTTCTTACTAGGACTATAAAGAGAAGTGATGCTATTAAACATGTTTCTTGCAAACAATGTGTCAGTAATACTTGCATAAGTAAACTTTTCTATTTAGCATATATCATTAATGCTTCACATATAACTCCAAGCTAAAGTGTGTGTCCAATTTGATAAACGAGCCAGTGTTGACATTTAATATAAAATTCACTTGTGTATGTATGATGGGTACAATCATTTTGCTATAATAATCATGACTCATCACATGCCCAAATTATGGATTTAGGTTACCTATGTTTTGTGAGGTATGTATGCAACATACCCCAGCCTCTATTACTCAGCTCATTGAAATGCTTCCATCTGAAATAAAAATAGAAATGACTTTTACACAGGAATGCATTCCCATGGCTAATTAAAATCACACACTTACAGACCTCTCTAAAGTGTATCTCCATTCATTCCCAAATTATTATACCTCTAATTTCCATTCTTGAAAGGTGGTTTTCCTGTGGCAATGCCATTCAATAAGCTAACTTTCAATTTTTGCATGCTTTATCCCATGGATTGTATTCCCAGCTGGTACAACAATATTTTAATATTGTGCAAGCCCCAACATCACAATGTGTCACAATGAATCCTCTTTCACCTTTCAAACTGCAAGAAGTAAAAGCCATGCCATTAAGTATTCCATTATTGAGCAGTGGAACCCTTTTTTAATATCACACATGGCAAAGCTCAATGTCATGTTTCACATTACTGCTATGCAACGTAAGTAGCACCAATGTATCTGCTAAAGAATCCATCTTCTTTTAGCTGTGCAAATGTGTATGGTAAAGCTGTGCATCTTTGCTCATAGCCAGTTTATCACAAGATCTGAAATGGGGGCCAATTCAGACATATTTTGTTAGCTTGACTTTTGCAGACATGGCTGGCAAGGGAGTGAATGGTGCTAAATTTAGAGTACAAGGGTATAGTTTTGAAGAGTCCAGGATATTTGTGGATCTCCTCCTGAAGCACTACAGCTGTAGACTGCTGCAGGGAGATTATACCGGGTCTCAGTATAAGGCTAAGGTTTGGAATAGCTTAACTAAGGTTGTCTCCAATGAAACAGGCATTCCATGGACTGGAGAATGATGCTTTCACCGCTATAGTGAACTTAATAAGTGCAAGCATGACCTCCTAAGCCAATGTGAGGCTAAATTTAAGACAGAAAACACCCTGCAGTTATGTAAGTATACTGACTCATAATCTGTCTATAATATGGCATTAACAATCTAGCCAGCCAATGCAATAACTCATTATGATTTCATATATATTTATTTTCTTTTTGTACTGTACAGCTGCAGAGGAGATAGTTGCAAACTGAGAGGTGCACCAGGACAGATTAACTCACTTCAGAGAGGCATGGAGGAAGTATGATTATTTTAATTTTCTCAGTCACTAGCATCTTGAGTAGGCATACCTCAACCTTCATTTCAAGCCTGCTTGCCTTCCCCAATAACTCTTGCTGCATGTATTATCCAATTAGAACACCAGTTTAACTGTGTGTGAGTTCAGTACCCAGAAGCAGCAATTACTTGTTATTACTGGATAAGTATTTATAAAATATAAACAGCAATAATATTTCAGGAATAATTACATTATGGTGATTGAAGTTATTAAATTAAAATGCACATTTCTATCCATCATAGGCAAATAAAGGCTGCTATTATTTGTATCATAGCAGTGAGATCTACTTATTTTATGACACACAAATACCTTTCCATCATATATGGATGTAGCAAAGGTGTACAATAATAAATTATCATAATTGTTTATGCATTGCCAAATCAAGTTTATTGAAAAACTACAAAGCTATGACATGTAATGTATCTATTTATTTCTTTTGTTTGTCTCCCCTACCCTCTCTCTTTCTTCCTTTTTTGGGGGTATATTTATTAACAATCTGCTGTTGCATAACTTGCTGCTGAAAAATTAATGATCAACAGCACAGAGATGAAGACCAATCACTGCACCTAAGCTCACCATACATCCATAGATGGCAGCACAGACACACAGCACATTTCTGGTTGCACCCTCTCAGTGTTGCCTCCACAACCCCTGCCTTACCTGCTCTATTTGTGTCAGTCCCACCTGGTGGTGCAGTGGTATTCAACAGGAGCAGTAGAAATGGAGATGGTGATTTTGTTATAATGGAGAGGGGCCTTGATGCACGTATTGGCAGGACTGAAAAGGTCCTGCATTGCATTGCAAATATGATGCTATGTCCAGCAGCAACCCAAGGAACTGCAGCTGTAGACAGTGATGACAGTTCTGAGGAGGAGGACTAGATTCTCACTGTTCTCAAGCTGGACGTGGGTGCATCTCTGATGTCTGCCACCTATCCCCACTCATGATGCACCCCAACCATTTGTCTCCATCACCACCCCTATCTGTCTTGTATGTTTGTTGATGTTTCCTAACCTATCCTACCTACCTGACCATCTAATTCCTAAGCACCTTTCCAAAAATTCTATTCTCTCCAAAAATAAATAAATAAATAATACAATTAAAAATAACTGGTGCCTGTCTCACAAAAAAAAAATAAAATAAAATAAATTGCACCCCATACATAGCTCTCTACTTTGCCTATGTGTCAACTTAACACAATTGATTTGGTCCAGCTGGCCATACAATATTATTCAGTTCTTGTCATCTCATCACTGGTGTGGTAAGTCTACACAGTCATGGAATCTTGTGTTCAATTGTACATTTATGTTGCGAAGAAGTGCATAGCTATAGTGCTCTCCCATGACCATCCTGCAAATTACTGTATTATTTCTCCTGCATCTTGTCCTGTTTTCCAACCCATTTTTGTCCTATCCACCCCTTTTTCACTTGTTTAATCTGGTAAAAATATTGATTCACACATAACACACATGGCCAGAAATGGCCCATAAAAAAGCCTTCAATTTATGTGCTTGGCATTTGAGCAGAGTTTGGTATATGCAGCAATTTTGAGGGACAGTGAACACTATTTAACTTTTTATTGCAAAAGTTGAAGATTTCAGTTTATTCTGCAGTGTTCCAGTTATGTTTGCACACATGTACTTAAATCTGCTGTGTTATGGGAATACAGAGTAAAGGCATAATAATGGTAGTACTGTGAAACAGTTAATGTAACAGCTCTTAGGCTGCTGGATATACTAAAATAGAAGTAGGTATGTGGTGTGTTGAGATCATTGCCCTGTTTGTAGTCTAATGTTTGTGCAGAATTTATTAATTCATGACATTTAATATTTCTATCATATATTTAATTGCAAATGTCTGTATTTCTGTACATATAAAACATTTCCTTAGCACACTATTGGAATAGGGCAACAATACATCATTTGCATAAACACTGCAGCCCCAACAGGGAGACATATTAAGCCAACCTTATCCTGCATATGTCTTCATGTTTATTGCACTCTCCTACTCCTCATTGTATCTCTAGCAAGTATGTTATTGTACAATGATGGTTTAATAAGTAAGACTAACATATCATACAGATATTTCTGCATGTTCTACAATACATATTGTTGCTATTCCTATCTTTATCTGGATCTGTTCCTCAGTGTTCATCCCTTCTGCTTCATTAAGATGCCACTGTGTTTCAGCTGTGTTATTTTAATGTTGTGAAGTAAAAAAATCATTTGTGGCTTGATGAGGTAATGCTAACATGTATAGAAAAAACATTTAACTAATTTCAAGTGTTCTAATCCAGCCATTGGCTAAGTGTTACTGACTGCTTTTGGTACACTGTTTCATGTGCATCTGTTGGCTCCATATTGGCATGAGCCACAATTATCCTTCTTTTGTCATAATCTACTTGGTCCCTGCTTCCATCTCACTTTGTCGATGTATCTTCTCCCTTCTGTATCATTATTCTTCCACCTCTGTATTTGCTCAATGTCTGGCACAGGGCAACAAATGCAACTAAGGCTAAATGAAAGTATACCATTTATGGCAATATCCTGTGGTTTTGTTGCCTTCATCCACATTCATTACTCTGTTGCATTTTGCACCACTACGCTGAGCTATGTTTAGTCAATTTAATGTACTTTTCAGTAAGCTAAAGCACTGGATGTACAGATTACAGTGGTCAACAGGAAAATTAAGATGAATGCATACTTTCCCATTTGCTAAACTATGGTGTCAGGTGTTAACTATCAGAAGTATGACTTCCTTCTTGGTGTGCTTAAATAATAGGTTCATAAGTTCTCACGTGCTTACTAGGCTAATGACTACAAGGGTACTTTTAAGCCTAGTCTTGCATTCCAAATCTTTGACAAGTTCTAGTACCCTTGATAAGTTTAAGGAGGGCCTTAGGAGGTAAAACATTTACAAGCAGGGTCCTGAGAGATGAACCGTTTACAGGTTGCCTGTGTCCATTGGAGACATAGGTGCAAAACCAAGGATGAATTTCCTGCGCCCCCAACCAGTTCTCCAAGTTACAGTTGAATTAGGTTAATGAAGAACTCTGCTTCACATGGATGGGAGTCTGTTCCAGAGAAGTGGTGGTCTGTGTGATGTCCAATTTATATCACAGGTAAGGTTTAAGTCTTTAGAACAGGTAATTTTGGTGCTGTTTGTTTTGCTGATATGCAGGAGGTCCATCAGAGTGGGGGTCTGACAATGCCTTGAGTGGCAGGCATAAATAACTCCTCAACAACTTGTAGGAGAAATAATACAGGAATAGGGCCTTATAGGGCCTTGAGGCAGTCTGCATATGACATATTACTTATACCCTGTATTCTTTTAGTGAGGAGCATCTATGGACATTCCAATTGTTGGTCATGTCTGGTTAGGTACATACCAAAGGGGGCACTGCACTCAATCATATGCCTGATGAATGCTGCATACAGTGGAACAATTACTTCACTGGACCTATATGCAATACCTTTTATTTATAAGTTGCATGACATAGAATGATTTCCTCACTATTATAGACTTGTGATGGTCAAAAGCTAGATTACTGTCTATGTGCATTCACAAGTCCCTGGCTACTGGGTCAGCTCTTAGGTATGTGTTGTTAATATGGTAGTCACCAGGGGTGAATGACTTTTCAGCATTTTCTTGGAATGGTGTAAAGGTTCAAACACAGATGGATGAAAAAGTGTTTCAGGATGTGTTTTCTAACTCCTGTGAATGTAAACATTGGTTACACTGTACTTAACTCGTTCAAGCCTATAATGCCTTTTTTGTATACTTTCAGATAATGCCCATAGCTCCTTTGGCATCCATACCTTTATTGGGTCTGACTTTTTAACTAATTAACTTAGCAGTTTATAATAGAGAGAAATAGAAAGGACAGGTATTTATTAATAAAATGACACTACGAGTGATAATCTATGATGTCCTGCAGTTAGAAAAGCCTTGATTATATTATGCTTTTTAAGTTGATTTTTCAGAAAATACTCTTAAATGCAAGGATGTGAGCAGGTTGTAAGAAGTACAACATTCAAAATCAAACAGGTGTTAACGAGTTAACACATCATTATCCTACTGCTATATTAATGTGTCTTCTACCTATTGCGAAGCCTGTCTTGTATAGATATTTGTGTGTGAGTCGGCATACAGCAACATAGACTACTGCTAATTCTCATTCTATGGTCAAAGCCTCAAGATATTATTACCCATCTGCTAACACTTTGCCATCAGCAGTGCAGCTCAGCATGGCAGTGCTGTGCTCAAAGAGTGGAAAAAAAAAAATCAATTAATTCTTGGTTTAGGCTGTACAACATTTGTATGTCTCTATTACGTTTGTCAACAGATGATTTTGATTTCAGAATGATATTGAATCAATTAATTCAATTGTTTCATGTATGTCTGCTATACAGTGTTTACAATTGCAACTGTTACATGTTGGCTTAACCTATTTTTTCATAATCCATCACAGTTATTCTGAAGTACACTGTCCTATATATGAACTAGGCATTTGTCTTGGCAATGAACATACTGCAAGTATGAGACTATACAATGGTGCAATCATCCTGACATGAAGTCACAGGAAAATTTGATTGATATTCCAGTGGTGTACAACAGTCAAGGCCTATGTCATCCTAGAATGTGAAACATGTCAATGTCCATCACAGTAATGCAATGTACATAAAGGACAGCATATACATTTTAGAAGAGAAGTACGTTATTACATGTGACAATCAAAGTGATGTTACGTTGTCCTGTGCACATATATGCATTTATTGTACAACCTGTGATGCACAGTACCATCTGTTCCAAACACTGGATTTTTAAAAAGTTCAAATGCCCTATTTCACATTTGTAATGTCAGTCTTCTCCAGTGGCATTTGGCAATAATACATGGCTCTCTAGATTGTGTAACTAGAAACTTGTATGTCTGTGTGTGTGTGTGTGTGTGTGTGTGTGTGTGTGTGTGTGTGTGTGTGTGTGTGTGTGTGTGTGTGTGTGTGTGTGTCTGTGTGAGAGTTTTTACCGTAGCATCCTCTATGAAGCACGCAGATGTGTCAGTCTTCTCCTGTGGCACTTGTGACTAATATAGTGTTCTCCATATTGTGTAACTAGATTGTTAGTAGATTCAATGTTCAACATGGAAAACTTGAGTGTGGGTGTGTGTGTGTATGTGTGTCAGTGTAATGCTTGGTGGTATATCCATTACCCCTGAAGAGAATACATTTTAATGTGCACACAGCTTTCTTATCCCAATTTTTAGTGAAACGTCCTCTATGAAACACTCTGATTAAGTCATCCTGACAAAAGTGCACTCTCTACCTTTAACAGCAAGACTTCTCCTGTGGTAGTTGTGATTAATACAGTGCTTTCTACATTGTGTAACTAGATAGGTTATTTGTTGCACAATATGGGGAACTTGTGTGTGTGTGTGTGTGTGTGTGTGTGTGTGTGTGTGTGTGTGTGTGTGAGAGAGAGAGAGAGAGAGAGAGAGGGGTGGTGTTTATAGTTAATTTCTACTCTGCATTAACATTTTAACTGCTAAATGACTCCACCATCCCCTAATCCCACATTTCACAGCCCCATCTTCTTTGCAATATGGGGGTGTTTCTAGGCTTATTGTTTGTACTGTACTGAATTAAATTGTCTATATGTTGCTTAAAGAAAACATGGCATGTTTAGGCCATACTCTGTCCACAACTATCTAAATTAATGCTTTCAATAAGAGTCGCATAGACTGAAAAAATATATACATTTAATGTTTTATAGGGGAAAGTGATGCAAACATTTGTTAAGTGAGGGGAAGGGCATTTCCATTTTAGAAATGGTAGGTGTTTTGTGGGGCTGCAATAAGAGCACGATTACAAAATTGTATTCTCTGCCTACACCCCTGATACAACATACTGATGATGTAATTCTTTCCAAGTGAACCGTCACAATTTAAATGTCTGACTTCTCCTGTGAAACTTTTTTTCATTCTCTAAAATGTGTAAATAGATATGTAGGAGTTTAGAATACCACAGTGCTTAACTTTTACAAGAGTGTGTGTGACTGCAAATTAAGTCATGATCAGTTTACACACATTTGCAGTGGGCAACTGTTACAACCCCAGATGGCTGAAAAAGTCATTTTACCAGACACATCTCCTTGTCAATCTACTGCTGATGCCATCTCTTCATAGATGCTGTATGTTTCATTTGGTGTCAGTATTATCCTTTGCTGCTGACTGCTGATAATATGCTGTATAAATGGTGTAGGTGGATAGCTAGGTGGTTCGAGTTCATCACTTCTTAAATGTTGTGATTGTGATCACCTGAATGGCCACCTCACAGCTACCTTTATGTATTTGCATACTGTTACATCTGGAAGTCCTAGCATCCACAGAGAAAATAACTTTTTGGCCACACGATGATTACATAATGCTATTATAACTGCAGTATCTCACATTTGGAGTGCAAATTTCCTGTGTTATGTGACTTTGATACTGCACTTTGTATACTGTGTAACTATATATGTGGCATGTTTGAGGTCAGCTGTGATCATGCGTTTCACGCTCATGCTGTGTATATTATTCTTCAAAGACATAAATGATGTGCAGTTGTACAGTGTTATTGTGCACTCTGACCACATTTTAGCACAATCGTCCAGCTAATAAACAGTGGTGATGTCATCCATTTAATTGTGCACTGCCCCAGTTGTACCTCAACAAGTCATGTGGCACTTGTGATTCAGGCACTAATGTTTAGCTTGTGATCTTGAGTAGTTAGTTCAGATCCAGCCATTACTGCTCAGACTACATTGTGTCAGTCTTATTGTAGCTGTCCATATTGCTAACACTGTTGTCAAATGCATTTGCTGTCTACATGTAAAGATGCTGATTCATCTCACAAAAAGCTATGATAAATTGTCACATAGAAATACCTTTTTAGAGTAATGATGACATATGGTTACATTTTCCTTACATGACATATGTAGGTAGTGTTATCCTATAGTGCGAGGGAAGGAGATGACATGCTGTATGTTGTTTACTTATCCCCTACAGCAATAACATGATGTAATACCTTCACATACTAACATATCTCACAATTGTGGTAAGACTTCTACTGTGGTGCATTCATCCTGTACAATAACATGGATTTTCTGTTGTCACATGCTCATGCATTCAGCATCTACATTCAGTGTCTGTTAGCATTGTCGGGCCTTGTACTGTAATGCATGAATAACAACCACCACTATAAAAGAGGGGATTTATAAGGCTGATGTTGGTAGGTAAGAGGTAAAATCTCTGGTGGGCGGTTCACTGAACAGCTGAGAGCTATTTAAGACCTGCTCTGCTAGATAGCAGCCATTTATACTTCTATTGGTGCTTTTGCATCTATAACCGCCAAGAGTTACCCCCCTCTACATGATGCATGATGGTGTGCCATATGCAAGCAAAGCAGCTAATACAAAGAAACCAATGCAAAAGCTCAAATTGAGCCCTGCACCAATGAAATAGCTCAAATTGAGCCCTGCACAAATAAAATAGCTCAGACTGAGCCCTGAACCAGTGACCTTCAATTTGATGGCCCTACTGTACACTCCTGCAATGAGGGTGCAGAGGGGCTTCTCTAAAAAAAGATGTCCTGATTTCTAGTTCTCAGTCTACAAACAGAACTGAATTCAGCTGCTCTGAATCCAGTCTATACTACAGTCAACAGATGTGCAACGGAACAAGAGAAAAAAAGCAGAATTTTTTTGTTTAAATTAAATAAGCAACAGTGTAAAAAGCAGCACAGTTTTTCTTGAATTAATAATAGCAACAGAATAAAACAGCAGAAACAGATATTTTCTTAAATTAAGTAAAAGCAGCAGTTGGTGTGACATATAGTCAAAGTGCAACAAATGCAGCAGTAAAATGCAGCGCAAAGCAGCAGCAAACAGTACAGTTTTTTTTAATTGCTGAAGTACAGTCACAGTATATAAGAGAAGTGCAAAGAAAAAAAAATACTTAAAGCCCTTTTGTGGGTTTCCCAGCTCAGAAAGCCCAGGGGGTGAATTTAATAAAGCCTACATGGACTTATATTTTGTGTAAACATAGTGGCACACTGCTTACATGAAAGTAAGCAGGTGTGCAATCCAGGAAACAGAGCTGAGGGGAGTGCACAAGCATGCCAACACGGAAGTGTCAGTGGCATGCAAATCACCTCATAAGCTGGTGAATTGCATGCAAATGAGGGAGGTGGAGTGATCCAGCAAGCAGATAATCAGTCCTGCAGTACTTGTGTCCCATATACAGGATGTTAACCAGAGAACAGGGGCTGTAAAAGTGCAGAAAGAAGGACAGACATAGCATAGCAGAGACAGATATGTGCAAAGCTATCCACTGTGTCCAAATCCTAATGGAAAATAATTTAAATTTTTTTTTAATAATCCAATCAAACATGCTGTTAAGAAAAAAAAATTAAAAAGTGTAAAAATGAAAATTAGTACTGTTACAGTAATGCATTATAGGACCCTACGTGGAGTGTGTACAATGGTAGACTGCTCTGTTTGCTAATCAGGTAGGGCCTGGAACTGTGTAGTTCCCAGGTTGTGTGTATGGATCTCTATGCAAATGAGCTGGGTTACTGAATAGCACAAATGGGTATCTGTGTCCGCAGATCCCTTCCATGTAGGCAGAGAACTGCGTTGGTGTCTACAGAAGAGGTAGTTAACATCAAAAGGGTGGGTGTGTCCACATCCTTTTAAGCTCATTGGAGCTCAGTGGTGCTTGTTTGCATGGTGCACCACTGTGCTCAGCAACGGGATGTGTATACTGGCTGCTTAGCTTTGTTTACCTTTGGGGCACGAGTTTCAGTGTGTTTGAGCATGTTTGCACCCAATGCCACTGTGTTGAGTGTGACCTTCCATGGCAGCATGTACAATGACTGCTGAGCATTGTTTACCTTCGCAGCACATGTTTGAGCAGCACACAACAGTTCTGAGTGAGGAAGGCTGTTAAAAAACAAAAGAGAAAGGCAATGAATTCTTAATTACTGATGACCCCTGTTTTACTTGAACTAGGGCCAGTAACAGTCCTTAATGATGTGCTTAGCAGGTGGAATGCATCACAGGTAGCCAATCACAAAGGCTGCACCTACAGCAGAGCATTATAAAGGTTGCAGAAGCCCTGCAATCTGATTTTGTCCCCATACTCTGCACCACTGTAGTACAGACATGGGACCTTTAACTGAAGAAATGCTAGGGGTTGCTGCAATGGTCTACTACATATGTATGCGCTAGATGCTGAGGTCAATGCTGCTGCTACTGCTGCTGAACATAGGCCTAGAATAAGAAGGAAAAGAGTGTTTGGGCCATGGGTAACCTTCCAGGTGCTACATGAGCTGGAGATTGTAGAACACTACAGGGTGGACAGGGACATACTACAAGAACTCACTGAGTTCTGCCGACCTCAACTCAGACACAGAAGCAACAGAGGGGAACCCATCCCAGTGGAAACTAAGGTATGTGTAGCTCTTAGGATACTAGCTATGGATACATTCCAAAGACCAACTGAGGACATGATGAGGATCTCACAGGCATCAGCATCCAGGGTAATCCACCAGTTTCTGGATGCCATGCTACCACATACCAGTGAGCACATTTATTTTTGCCTCATCCCTGAGGTGACGGCTAGCAGTATGCAGCACTTCTAAAATGTAGCACACTACCCTGAGGTACTGGGTACCATAGATTGCACTCATGTACACATCAAGGCACTACCCGGTGAGGAGGGTAGACTCTACATCAACCTCAAGGAGTACCACTCCATCAATTGTCAGGTTGTGTGCAATTCCCAGGGCATTATCATGAATGTGTGTGCTGGCAGCCCTGGTAGTTATCATGACTCCCATATCTGGCATGCATCACAGCTATACTGGATGTTTGCTAGGGGGACATCCCATAGAGCCATTTACTGGGGGATGCTGGCTACGCACTCGAACGCTGGATGATGACACCCATCAGAAATGCACACACACCCACTGAAGAAAGCCATAATGAGGAAGATGCACAAACTAGGAACATCATAGAGCATGTGTTTGGGCTGCTGAAGTTGTGGTTCCTGTGCCGCCTTGATATATCTGGTGGAGCCCTGCAATACTCTCCAGCCACATGTGCACACATGTTCACAGTATGTGCCATGCTACATAATATGATCCTGCGGAAGTAGCTGCAGCAAGATCAGCAAAGGGAAGGGATACACAGCCCCCCACCAGTGCCTAGGTCACCACAGCCACACCCACAAGGGGGACTCCAAGGAGGAAAACCCTAACGTTGTCCCTGTAGGCAGACGTAGGCATGCCCAGTATGCCCTGGCTTTGGCCAAGAGACAATGCATAGCATAATCACTGACAACCTAGGGCCCTAGAGACTGACACCTTACTCCGACTCACATACATATTAGTAAAAATGATGTCAGCCATCCCACACAACCTGTACCTCACCATGTATTGGCTATGGACTGCATGCATCAGACAGAGTCAGTCCCAAACTGCATCCACAAGGTAGGTCACACAGCTACTCACCACTTGTAAGGGGTACTAGAATATGGTAGCATATGTATGGACCTGCTGCATGTATGCCAGGAATATATTGGGCTACTGGGCTACTTGCAGAGATCTAACAGAAATGGACCAAAAATATAAGGCAAAATTCTGGACAGTCTATGAAGCTCTGTACAGTTGTGAGGTATGACTCACATATTAAAGTCAGCAAACATCCAGGGAATGCCATCAGGGAAGTGAAATAGTGTCATAACAGGTGCAGCAGCCAATGGCCTGCAGCACACATAATCCTGGACTGGAGTACAGGTAGCTCTGGCTTGGAGTCACCTTGTAAGGACTGAGAGTCACACTGGGTATGCTCCTATACTTAGCTAACTTGAGCCCAAGTCTGTTGCCTCTACCATCTAAAAACCTGCTTTGTGGAAATATATCTGTACATACATACAGCTACATATACATATCTGTCTCTCCCTATTCCCCTCATCCTTCATTAGTGTATGTATCAGGATGTGGCATATATATATATATATATATATATATATATATATATATATATATATATATATATGTATATAGCTATATAAAGTACGATGATACATAGAGCCTCCACATATATCTACATAACACATTTACATAATGTACACACACAACAGTTAAGGAGACATCCCTGTTATACACATTTATATAGATATGTGTGGGGATGTACAAATGTCCCTTCATACCCTGGAATGCTGGGGTTATCTGCACTTACACATCACAACAGTTGTCCAAAGGAACCAGACCAAGGCTGCAACAGTACATAATCCATGCACCCACAGACCCCTGTTCTGCTGATTATCACCCTGTAGACAGACATAGGTATGCAGGTGGTGTAATATACAATGGGTGCAATGCATACCTTGGACAGGCCATATTATCCCTAGCCACATACCCACCTATCAAATTGCAAACAGCCATATATGGCCAGACTAGTAAGTATACACACATAGCAGGAATATTACCAGGTATCCCACCCTTAGGACACTAGATACAATAACTGTACCAAGCAGTATCACTCTGCAGGCCACACATGCTGGCTAACACAAGGCCACTTTGTGTGCTCCACAAGTACTGTGCCTGCATCTACATATACAGCAGACATGACCTGTGGAACATGTGATAAGTACTGTGAGCTGTAGTGTGTAATACTAAATAGGTTGTGGTTCTAGTGTACATTATACAACTTGTGTGTGTGTGTGTGTGTGTGTGTGTGTGTGTGTGTGTGTGTGTGTGTGTGTGTGTAAATATATCTACTTACAGCACAATGGACATGCCCACATGCGCTATCTCCAGGGAATGGTATGCATTTTATGGCCCTGTGACTGGCTGCTAGCCTCCAAATTGCCCTCATTTACAAGGCCTGCTGATGTAATTTATCTTAAGAGCACTTGCTGACAAGCTTATATCAGATAAACTCCTTGGTGCATGCCATAAGTACTGTGAGCTGTAGTCTGTAGCAATAGAGAGGTAAGGGTTTTAATCTCACATCATCCAACTTGTCGGTGTGTGTATGTAAATATTTCCCTCTCAGTACTACAAACATGCCCATCTGGCTTATCTCTGTGCAATGGCTATGCATTTTAAGCCCTGTGACTAGCTGCTGGCCTCTACATTGGCTTCCTTTACAAGACCTGCTGATATCATCCACCTTAAGGGTTCTGTCTGACAATCTAATGTCAGAAAAACTCTGTGGTGCATGTGATAAGTTCTGTGAGCTGTAGTGTGTAATAATAAATAGGTAGGAGGTCTAATCTCATATCATCCAACTCTGTGTGTGTATTAACATATCCCCTCACAGCACTATGGACATGCTCATATGGGCTATCTCCATGCAATGGTATGCATTTTATGGCCCTGTGACTGGCTGCTGGTCTCTAAATTGCCCTCCTCTACAAGGCCTGCTGATGTGATCCACCTTAAGAGCACTGGCTGACAATCTAACACCAGATAAAGTCTGTGGCACATATGATAAGTACTGTGAGCTGTAGCATGTAACAGATAGATAGGGTTTCTCATCTTACATCATCCTGCTGTGTGTGTGTGTGTGTGTGTGTGTGTGTGTGTGTGTGTGTGTGTGTGTGTGTGTGTGTGTGTTTATAAATATATCCCCTTATAGCACTGCAGACATGCCCATGTGGGTTATCTCCATGGAATGGCTGTGTACTACATGAACTACAATATGAACTGGCACCTCACCTAAGTGTCATGTTTAATCATAGCCTCACCTCAGGTTTTGTGCCCACTGAGTGGCGCACAGCTACAGTTATCCCACTCCACAAGGGGGGATCCACCTTAGATCCCGGAAACTACCGCCCCATCAGTCTGACAAGCCTTATCTGCAAGGCCATGGAGCGTATTATCATGGAACTTATAAACAAAGACATTGGCAACCTTCAAACACTGGACCCCACCCAGTTTGGGTTCGTGAAGGGCCGATCTTGTCTCCTGAACTTGATTGACTTCTTCGAATCAGTCTCCAGAGCCATGGACAAGGGTAAGGTGGTCCACACAGCCTATCTAGACCTTGCCAAGGCCTTTGACACCATCCCCCACTCTGGAATCATAGATAAACTTACTAAGCTGGGCATTAATCCCTACGTCACCCAATGGTTTGCTAACTGGCTTACTGATAGAACCCACACTGTAAAAGTAGCCGACTCCAAATCCAGCTCCAGACAAGTGACAAGTGGAGTACCTCAGGGTTCAGTCCTGGGACCGCTCTTGTTTGGCATCTACTTCTCTGAAGTACAGGCCAACACTAAGGGACTCTGGATAACAAAGTTTGCAGATGACTGCAAACTGGGAGCCATTACTGGATTCCCAAATGATGTGGATACACTACAAAAGGGTCTTACAGAAACAGATGCTTGGTGCCAGAGCCATGGGCTCAAGCTCAATGCCAAGAAATGTATAGTTATCCCCTTTGGGAAAAATATGTATCCATGAATTACCATATAGGTGGCAGTACACTAAACACCGAAAGTTTGATAAGAGACTTAGGGACACAGGTGGACAGTGGTCTCACCTTCGATAACCACATCGCCACAACAGTCAGGAAATCCTTCTATGTGGCACACCTCATCACTAAGGGCTTTTCATCCAGAAAAATGGAGGTCATTGTCCCACTGTACTCATCCCTCATTAGACCCATTATAGAATACAATGCCCCGTTTGGTATGTACCTCTCAAGACATCTGCAACAACTGGAAAGGTCACAGAAATACCTCACTAAAAGAATCACAGGCCTAAAGCAGATGCCCTATGCTGACCACCTTAAAAAACTCCAGCTATACTCTGTCGCATATCGTCTACTCAGAGGCGATCTTTGCTTAACATACAAGGCCATGTCAAACCCAGAGCTGTTGGACATGCTACACTTAAAGAAATCCCAATCCTTCAGAGGCACAGGCTCCAGGGATCTAAACCTTGTCATCACAATAAACAAAACATGCTGGACTCTGGAATAGATTGCCCATACATGTCAAGCAGAGTGCCTCTTTGGTCCTCTTCAAAAGGAACCTTGACGATTAGATGGGAGAAAGGAAATTCACCCCAGGGATCACGTCAGTCACCCTGCTAGACAGGGGTCCAGGGAAGTAAATAGTGTGGGAAGAAATAGCCAGGGAATTGTTATGGCTAGGCTTGTATAGGCCCTAGTGCTGATAGCCTAGTACCAACCTATGAACCTATGAACCTATGGGCATGCAACTAGCTGCTGGCCTCTACATTGCCCTCCTCCACATAAGCATAACTGATGTCCACCACCTTCTAGATTTGTACATTCAGAAAACCCAGGTGATGCACATCAAGGGTAGCAGACCTTGTCACAAAGTATGAATGCATGTTTACACCGAATTCCTCCATTGTCTATGATACACTGTTATACAAATATGCACCTAGGGAGCCATGCACGTATACTGCCTTACCCTGCTGACAACAGATGCCTGTTGTGCTGCCATGCCATCCTGTGCTGCTGTATTTTTATCAAGTGTCCATTGTTTAACCACTCAGAAACCTGGAACGGACACATACACATGTCTGTGAGGGACAGAAGCATACACAGGTCCATGACACACCTGTCATTCTGTACCTCTACTGCCAGTTTAACATCATGCAACAAAGTTACACAAAGTTGGATTTGTAGTCATGACACATGGCAGCATACAATACTTGTAGTGGCCCACAACAAGTGCCATGGTAAAACAATATTGCACTACACAACTACATGTAAGATAATATATTCACCCTCATCAGACACATATTTGCATTTTCCTGCATCAATGTCATGGATGGCAGGGATGTGGCACAGGTATCACCACATGCACAGGGTGTGGTGTGGGGGTGTCAGAAGCCTAGGTTGTGCCAAACAGGTTACAGCATGTGTGTGAGTCAGGAAGGGGTGTGGATTTAATGGGTCATGGAGAGGTGCCACATGTGTCTGTTGGTGCCCTGCATGCAACAGTGGTCTTTGAGTGTGTGCATGCACACAGTCAGGCCCAGTGGTAGCCCTACACATGTGTATCTTGGACAGCTGTGGACCATACATAGTAGAGTGGACAGTTCACCATCTCCAGCCGCAAACAAGTGAACTGGCTCGGCCAGGAGTAGCACTGGCACAACCATTTCCAGAGTTAGATGCTGTGCCAGTATCTGATGGTGACTGTAATATGCTGGGGCTTTGTCCCACATGGGATCACCCAGGACCACATCCCCATGGCCTTCCACATCAAGGTGAGGACAGCACACTTCCCTCTGTAGCACTGTAGGTACTGTCAGTATGGGAGTGTGACTATGCATGGCCACATAGACTCCCAGCAGATGGTGTTGCTAACCTTCATCCATGTCTCCAATGCCGAACTCCAGCCAGATGTTCCAGCACAGACATCCAGTGGTCAAAGACAGACACTGTCTCAGCCCATCATCTATCCACAACAGCAGGGAACTGGTCCAGGATGTCCCTAATGTGGTAGAGGACATCACGGATGTCAGACTGTGCTGCATCCATAACCCTAGGCATCCATGTGGTGTTGCATTCAGAACTTGTCTGTGCCTCCATGATGGATTGAACCATACAGTGAGTGACCTGTGATGTGACACCTGCAACAGGTGGTGGATGGACAGCAGTCTTTCTATGAGCACCCCCTGTCAATCTGCCTGTGTGGGACCTTGCTAGGTCTCTGGCTATGGCCAGTGTCTACACTCACTGAAGCCATAGTTGTCACACTACCCTGTTCAATGTCACCACCCTCTGACTGCCCACTATCTTGGCCTCTGGGGACTGGGTATGTGTGGGCATACTGATTGTGTGCAGTGACAATGGGGGCAGAAGAGGGATGTCGATCTCTGGGACAGATTCACCAACTGACAACCTCACCTGTGCTGCACTATGGCCACCATCATCATCAGCATCCGAGGAGACACTGACATCAGGTTGTGAGGGGGACAAACTTTACCCCTCCTGTCACCTGTGAGAAGCAAAATAACAGCAGTACATTATTACCTGCACTAATATATATGGTAATCCACACAGGCTCATACAGATGAAGATCTACAACTGCAGTACAAGTTCCACATCTTGACATCTCTGCTCCCATGCACAACAGACAAACTCACAACAAGTTACACAGACAAGTCAGGCCTGTTATAACATGCATATGAGCTACATCCAATTAATGTTGCCAGTACAATACACCTGAAAGGTATGCAATGTGACAGTGTATGTGATAGACCTAAACATAACACCCAGTACACTTATATTGAGAATGATATGTCAGTGCTACTATCAGTGCCTGGTATGTACCATGAGTGTGGGCCTTTTCCCCCCATTAATTATGGCTTTGTCCTGAGTTCTTGCTGTAAGAGGTTTACAGGTATGTTAGGCATAGCTCTCAACCAAACAGGGACAAATGTCAACAGACACAGGGACTTAGCCAAAGTACATCAGGGACATTCAGGGTCAGTTTTACAATGTTAGAACTAATTATGTGAGACATGGACAGAATGAGAGGAGGTGAATTACAGTACATTGTTTGACATTACAGGGGTGTACATCCTCCCTTATTGTCACTATGTACTTACTATGTGTAATCCACAAGCTTTCTTACTACAGCCAACCATTGTAGGTGGTATTGACAGGGACAGAGCTGGGATGTGATTGAAATCAGGGACAATTGAGAGACATTCATGTAGGTGTAGGGCAGCAGATTATCAATGATGTCATCACCATAGATTGAAGACATGCTTACTGCTGTAATTACCATTCTCCATACCATCATCCTCCATCTGAATCCTGTTATATGTAGAAATCTATTACATACCTGGTGGACTGCAGTACTCTATTATTGAACTTTTCTTCAAGTAATGTTTTGATAATACACTCTCTGTGTGTGTTAAGACTCATGCACACCTGTTCCACATAACAAGATGCCTATCTTTGTAAGGTACTGCTCATTAACAGGTAATTGCCCCTGCACCAGTCTGTGGCTCAGAATTGCTAATTGCAGCCAAAACAACTGTATTGCACTATCATTAGCCAATGACATGCCACCACAGTCAAACCTCTCAACCTCTTAGAGCAAAAAATCTGGACAAAGTCATAAATAAAAGTGAGACAAAGGCCCCAAAATAGGGACACTTTTTAAATATTGCTCTTACAGATTCAGAAAGTTTTCTGAAGGGTAGGAAGTCTGAAACTCAAATGTCTGTCATAATTTTTTAACTTTAGTCTTTAGTGATTTGCCACTAGTTTGCCAGAAAACCACAATTTTATGGAAAACGGATCAAAATATGAGGCAAAACTCTGGACATTCTGCAAAAATCTGTACAGTTGAGAGGTATGGTCACAGTGCAATATGTTAGGCCTTCGTGTAGGCCTTGGCCCCTGTCTTAGTTAATGAGATGGACATTACTGTGGTGTGGAGACCACAGCATCACAGAAGGTAGGTACAAACACCATCCACTGTAGAGATTTATAATGTATGTCCACAGTTTTGCCTCATATGTGTGGTCAGTGTCCCATACCATTGGGTTTTCTGGCAGGGCACTGGCAGTCATTGTGGGCTGAGGTGAATAAAGGAAGACACACATGTGTGTGTTACACTGCATACCTGTCAGACTATGCATACTACTGCAATAGCTGTTATTCTATCAACATACTATCTTTGTAGGGGCAAACTGTTACACGTGTCCCTATCTGTGGCCCTTTGCTCCCCATTAAGAATGTCTGTGTCAGGATACCTTGTTCTAGGGAATTGGGAGGTATGGTAAGTTTGTAGCAGCTACCTTTACATACAGCTGTGTATGCCACAGGCTGCAGGTACTGCCATGGCCTAAAACACATGGGGGGAGTGTGAACACTTTGGTAGACAGCAAGTTGTATGAGTAACTGTGTCAGCTGTGTCAGGGCAAGGGTATTCTCTACAGTGCAATTGGGGCATGTGCTTAAGGTACGCCTATTATGCAACAGTGCAACTAACAGATTAGTAGGCTACATATATTAAGCTATATGGATATGTGCATTCTGTCTCTGCCCTCAGGCCTTTGTCTTGCAAAACTGGGTAGCAGTTAATTAAGTAACAGAAACCAGTGGGGTGTAAGATTGCATGACTCAGTCATTACTTGCTGTCTTCACAATAATGTAACTGCAGTGCGACACAACACTGGGTTTGAACCCAGAATCGTGTGTGGCAAAATGTATTGCATGCAAGACATTTAACAGAGTGAGCTACTGAGACTCTACAAATGCATGTGCATTTGCAGGATATATGTGTACATATACAAACTGTGAGAAGCATTTCCATAACCATGAGTATGTGTGTGACTTTATATGGCTGTATTTCTGCAGCAGGGTCCCAGTTGTACATGTACTTTCCCATTGCTGTCTTAGCAGGTGTCTTACCACAAGTTGTTGATAGTAGGCATATATACCAGCTATCACAGGCCTCACTTGCATCCATTAGTATGTCTTCATTATTATTTATTATTGGACCAGAGTCCAGGGTACACTCCCACTTTTCACATTATTTTTTTTTTTATTTCAGTTACATGCATAATGTCTGTAAGTAGTAAGCAGTATGTTTTGCTGGAAACAACTACTTAGAATAGAGTCTGCGTACTGTGGTGGGTAAATGCAGTCAGCTATAGTAGAGATGGGCATGGGTTTTACACTAGGCAGAGGTGTTTATTTTCTACATGTGAGTAACACTGTCATAAACACACATAGACATTAAAGCTCTTTAATGCTCATTTAAGCTCATTTAAGCTGAGCTAAGCAAACCGGCGCGGTGGCTCCACACAAACCCACACTAAAAAAATATAAAGAAAAGAAAAAGGGGGTGATAGGAAAGTGGTGAAATGGGGCCAAGCAAGGGGAAAACACAATGTGAAAGGCAGGTAGGGATGTGCAGGACGGGTGTAAGGAAGGATCATAGCTATCTATTTCTTGTACACCAACAGCTGTGCATTTTGACAGGTTTTGTAGATGAATTTGGACTCTCAAACCCCAGAGAGAGGGGTGAGGAAAACATAAATGTATTGCCAAGCGAATTGGACCAAATTTGTTGTGTCCAGATGGACATATGTGGGAAATGGTGAGCTATGTATGGGGCAATATTTTTTATGTGGGACAAGTGCCCATTTTTTTTAAGGAGAGAGTGGAATGCTGGAGAATGGACATAGGTATGTGTGGTGAGGTAAGCTGGATAGGAGAAGATGCAATAGCAGACAGACAAGACAGCAGACAGGGGAGGTGTGTGGCACATGCAGGAGGGTAAACACCTTGGATGGGGAGAGTGTTGAGGAATCAGAGTCATATGTGCCTCCAGATGGCAGCAGCATAATTGAAATCCCCTTCCATGGGTAGTCA
Source organism: Protopterus annectens (assembly GCF_019279795.1). Taxonomy (NCBI): domain Eukaryota; kingdom Metazoa; phylum Chordata; order Ceratodontiformes; family Protopteridae; genus Protopterus; species Protopterus annectens. The sequence goes on from NC_056744.1 coordinate 756,181,157, forward strand.
GCACTGGTCCTTCACTGCCCTGAAGGTGGTTGTGGTGGAGGCTGGGTGCCAGGGCCAACCTGCACCACCAGGTTGGCTAGTGTGCCCTCAATCTGGCACTGGTGATGTTCATAGGTCCAATGAATGATCCTGCTCTCCATAACCGGCAGTTCCTGTTGGGTGACTGCTTCCCCTCCACCACAGCTCCCAGGGGGAGGCTGAGCCCCATCCCCTGAGGCAGTTCCACCCGACACCACAGGTGCTGCAGGGGCAATGGAGGAGACACCACTGGCTTAGGTCCTAGACATGCTAAGACCCAGTGCCACAGTCAGTTGAGGCAAGATAGGCAGATCACCAGGAATCAGCCTAGCCTGACATGCTGTGGTAATAGAGGTATAGCAATAAGTATAGGTTAGTTATGAACAAAACATAGTAAATAATAACAACATGCCAAACAGTGGAAATAACCCAATTACATGCTGATGCATATTATGTGGAACACAACAATACATGCCAGAACAGTTAGTATGTTATCAGCATGCCAGTAACAGTTACAGCGTAAGGCCAACAAAAGAGGTAATTCAACAAGATATGTTAATATGCAATCAATATAATACATCACAATAATAATACACGTCTAAAATACGGGTAATTGAACAACATATGTGAACAGTAATCCATAACCAATGGGTAACAATAACAATGAAATGAAGATAAGGGATGGGAAGAGAGAGTAAAACAGTCCATTAGTACCATTATAGGCTATTTATTTGACAACAATATTACTATCTACTCTACGGGTCTGTCCTTTATTTATGTGTACAAGTCCCCCTATAGCTACTGTAGCATGTACAGACCTCTCATGCTATTTGCATGGGATAGTATGGGCCAAGCAGGAACAACTGTGAGTACACTACTGTACAGAACAGTGGCACAATAGGTGGACCTATATAATTACCAATGTGTACTGTGGGCTGATGTAGTGATACTTTGCAATTTAGGTAATCATGCCAATGGTAATCCTGTGACAGACTGATTATGCACTATTAATTACATTACATGACAGCATGATACTTGAGAGACATGTATGTGTACAGTACAGACCTTAAACAACTATCATGCCTTACTTGCAGGCATGGGGATAGAACCTAATAGCAGTGACTGAAGAGGACTTCTGCATGGAATGTATGAATTGGCTGCAGTAACATTGAACAGGCACTCCAGGCATACAGCCATACCAAGATTACACATTTTATTTATTTCATTTTATTTTATTATCATATTTATTTCCTTTATGTTATGCTGTACTTTCACATTCTTGCTAAGGATTTTAACAGTCTGCAACATCTAAACACACAATTATTTACTCATAATATGGGCTACCTCACCCATTTACATGTAGTTCCTGTGGAGAGAGAATCTGTAAACATTACATGAACAATACTGTACTATTTAGTACTACATAGCACTGGATTTGAACCCTGGTCTGTGTGTGGCAAAATGTACTACAGACAGAATATTTAACAAACTGAACAACTGAGCCACTGCTAACTACTGACTGACTAATATTTGCCTAGAGCTCACCGGGAACCGGTATATGACTTGGTAGTACTACTACAGTTATATACTAGACTGCAGTGACAGTAGAAGACACATGCATGAAATACAAGCATGACAAACATAGTAGGTAATCTACACGGGTCTATATTAGAACATCGACTTTTTAAAACATTGAATGTTCTAATATCGACCCCTATTCATTGAACGCTGACAGTATCGAACATGCAGAACAGCAAATTGTTTTCCAGGGAAAAAATTTGCTGTTCCAACACACATACACACAACACAAGCACACCAAACAAACAGAAATCCACACACATACACCTAAGATCATACATCTAACCTTACACTAAACTTTACATACACCACTAGCTATCCAATTACCTTAACCCAAATGCTAACCCTAAGGTCCGTCACTATCGCACATTCATCTCACCCGTGCCCTAACCCTAACTCACCTACCCCGCCCTAATTCTCACACGCACACAATCACACACTTCCCTGATCCCAACCCATAACTTTCCACCACAGTGCTGAAAATAGCAAAGCCACAGGAATGGCCAGCCGAATTCCTTCCCTAGGAAGAAATTTGGTGTTCTGCAGCTTTGCTATTTTCAGCGTTCGCTGAATAGGGGTCGATATTAGGACATTCAAAGTTGTGAAACTTTGATGTTCTAATACAGACCCAATCTACACATTAGTATATAGAATGCAGGTATATACAATATATTGTTACTGGTTTGAAATATCTGTGAAGTCAACCAACAATATCAGATCATGGAGTGGGCTACCTCACCCATATAGCTTGCTTACCTGCTGTTTGTGAGTGACATAGCATTATATGGGCAATATTGGCCTAGAAACAGCCTTGATCAGTACTGTATATGTTGCATGTTATGGCTATTACAGTGTTATACTTGACTGCAACACTTTCTATTACAGCCTGAATGCATACAGTTGTACTTCAGTGGTTAAATCAAGGCAAACCTAATGTACACAATTCACCTTGTGTTATTGGTAGTGGTACATGAATTATTGCAGAACAGTTGGCATTATTCATTTCTTGACAACCAGCTCTAATTCCACACTTGTTGCACTACAAACTTTATTGTACATACATTCATGCTGTTTCTGGTACTGTTTTGAGTTTTTATTAAACAGCAGTTGTCATTATTCAGGTCTTGCAATACAGCTCTACTTCCACAGTTATTGCACTACAGACTTTCTTGTATAAACTTTAATGCAGGTAATGCTATTGTTTCATGTTTTTATTGCACTACAGTTGGCATTATTCATTTATTGCACTACAGCTCTAAGTCCACTTTTATTGCAATACAAACTTTAATGTACATACTTTATTGCAGGTAATGTTTTACTCTTTCTTACTTATTTTACTACAGTTAGCATAATACAGCCATACTCACCACACTCACAGCACAACCTGGCCAAGCACCTGGCATGTGCCTCGAGGTTGTGAGCCCTCTCCTCTGCAGCTGTTGGAAGAGAAAACCACCATTATGCATACCAGTTTATTTATTTTATTTATTTATTTATTAACATTTATTTACCAGGAAATTCCAACTTGGAATGAAGCCAATTTTCAGTGGATGCCCGGGGAGAAATGCTCCCGATGCATGTCTTTGTGATGTGGGAGGAAAAAAGAGCAGCCAGAGGAAACCCACAGAAATGCAGGGAGGACATGCAGACTCCACACAGAAGGCACTCCAGCCGAGAATTGAACCAGAGAACTCTTGCTGTGAGGTGACAATGCTACCGCTATACCACTGCATTTCAGATTAGATATTGGTGGTACAGAGGTAAATGTACTTACATACATGTGGAAAATCCCCTACCTGAAATTCTCAGACCCAGTTGTCCAAGAGCTCTCACTTACATTTCTTCAGGTTGTCATAGTGGTGACAACACTGCTCACCTGTGCGGGGGATACCACCTGCACTGGTGAGATCCCTTGCCAGCTGGTCCCAGGCTTCCACCTTGCACTTTGAGCCTTGGTAACCTCCATGCAGAAGCCGGCCTTCATGTTTTTTTACAAGGAGTCTGACCATGACCCTGGACTCCAGGATGCCCCAGCGCTGTGCCCAAAAGCGTGAATCCTCACCAATGCCTGCATAGCATCCTTTAGAGACAGAACTCCAAAGGATTATTCTGTATTCCTGCCTATTGGGCTTAATATAGCCTACTTTCCCAGCCTTACATGCCATTGGGCAATATTTAAAAATGTAGCAATTCCCTTAGCAGCATGCACAGTTGAGCTAAACAGTGCGAAAACCCCAAAACTCATGTTCTTACCAGTAGTTAGCAGTGTGCAAACCAGCTAAGCAAAGCTGAGCAGTGCATAAACATTTTCAGCCATTATTGTATTTATGTGGTGCTGAGCAGGGCGTAGCAGAGCTTAGCAGAGCACAGCTGGTCAGAATTTAAATAAACTTGGCATAATTTGTATTTCAAAAATAAATGCTTATCTTCCCTTGCATGTATTCAAACACTGCCCCTATTGATCATGGGGCCTTACTTCTACCCATTTAGCTACGAGGATATTTAGAACTCAGCTACACCTTTATGTATACCTCTCAGCTTCCTATATGCACTGCTGAACACAGAACCACACTGCGCAAACCCACTCAGCTATGCTTAAAAATTACCTTTAAATAAATAATTAATTGCATCTGGTTTCTATTTTCAGATGTCTGGCAGGTGTCACAGTGCCACTTAGCATTGCTATGTTCCATGCTGCACCTCTCAAACATGCTTTTTAAAACAAAAAAAGAAAAAAAAAAATAGAAAAAAGTAAAAATCAAAAGCAAAACAAATAAACACAACACTTAGTAATCGAAAGACAAAAAATCCACCACAAAACACAAAAACTGAACTCAACGCTGGTCCGGCACAATGAAGGCTGTCCAGTAACCACAATCACATTGTTTTGGTATTCTGAATTACGACCACAGAGTGAAAATAATTAAACTAATATTTATTTAAACAGAAAATAATAAAATGAGTAACAGACTTAGCGCTTTCATCTCACCACTGAGACTTCTTCAGAATCCTGTTACCAATAGATTCAATTGTTCTTTTATAACAAATAATTCTCACTCATTGGTCCACAGAAACTGACATCATTAATTGATAATTAATATAAAACAAAATAAAATTATGTAAATAAAATGTAATGAAATGTAACTGGCCTTCGTTACTTTTCTTGACTGGGGCTGGCTAAATATTTTAATACAAAGAATTGATTGAATGAACAAACCACACAAAACCTAATTATTGAACAAATTATAGCTTATAAATACTGAACTATCACTGTGCACTACTTCATTATCTAAAAAATGTATATATATTTTTTCTATGTGTAAATTGATAGAAAATCAACAGTAAAACATATGTAACATAGCATGCATAGATAAAAATGCTCAATATAAAAATCCTAAATATAAAACCTAATATAAACAAATTTAAGATATGCAAATTGCAAATATAAAAATGCAAATATAAATATAAATATAAAATATAAAAGGTGCAAGCATGAAAAATTCAGGCATAAAAATTCAGACATAAAAACTACAGGCATAAAAATCAGAACATAAGCATAAACATAAGGAATCCAGACATAAAAATTCACAGATCCCCAAAAAAAAACACAACACTTAAACACTTGACATTATACAATTGGACAGTGCAGGGAGTGTCTTACTCATCTGCAGACACAGCTGGCACTACACTCCCTACACTGATTCAATAACAGTGTTCCATGGCTCTCCCTCGGCAATGCGCCATGATTAACATGCATGGTGAACTGCTGAGGAGGAACCATGTACATGGATACAATAACATTCTGTGTAGGCTCTACACTATGCCTACATGGAGTTTATTAAATCCTGGGGGCAGGTAAATACCTACAGCCACTAGATGAATAATTCCAGCCCTCCTAATATAAAAACAGAGTAAGAGAATGTCTGGAGTGAAGTGCTACCACAAACAAACTTAAAGATATGGATACAGCAGTGTAGCTTAAACAGCTCATAAAAGTGTGGTTATTCAATAAAAGTACTTTGCTTTGCATAACTGAGCCAAGAGCCTCTCAATTGTATAGAATTTATAAAGATACTAAAAACAACATAAGCTGATTAATAAGCTCTCCAGCCAATAAAATTACATGCAGAAATCTCAGGTGTTTCCTCAACCTGGATAAACCAGGCTACCTCTCAGTGCACTAGAATGAAAATGAACTGACCTTGAAGAGAAACGAGTGTTTGTTAGAGTGTAAAAATACACTAATTTATCCAACAGCTAGCTACATAATGAATTCAGATGAAGTAAATCAGCACAACAGAAAAAAGAGGCAAAAATTGACTTTTTCGATATAAGCACAAGGAAAAGCAAATAAATAATTCAAATAAAACATTCAAGATATCAGCAGCAGTGTTGAAAGGCAGGAGCTTATTAAGCTCAATTTACAGTAGGGGTGGGAAGCTTAAAATCACTAGGTTTAAAAAGAAGACTGACAAATGGGAGAGTGGGTGAGAAACTCCTAGCAGGGAAGCGCCAGCAGTGCCATACCTTATGCAGGCTTTAAATTCTTCAGACAAAGTCAAAGACCCAGAATTTCACTTTGTATTCAAGTATCACTCAGGAGACAAATCAAATTAACCAATGAAAATCATGTGAAATATAAGCCTAGATAATTTAAGTGTCTGTCTCTCACACAGAACAAAGCCACCAGGCCATAACAATACAACACTTGCTTGTTTATTACATGTTCATAGGTAATAAACTCCTTTCCTATGGTTGCCGCTGTCATTTCTTTTCAAAAACATGGCCATATCTGATATAACCAACATTACAGCTGTTAACCAACATTATAGCTGTAAATTCCTTTTGATCTTGTGCATACATGCTGAGGTAGAGAAAACAGCAGTGGTGTCAGCTTGCATATATAAGTTCCCTGTATATACATCTCATGTGCAATAACTGCAGTCTAGGCATTCACCCCATAATGTATCTTCTGTCTTTGCCAACTGCTATCTCAACTCAGCATTTAATTAACATGTACATCACATTTTCTGTCTCTTTGTTACACTGCAGCTTTATATAAGTTCATAGGTTCATAGATGTGTACCCTGGAGCCTTTATAAGCCTAGCCCATAGAAATGCTCTGGCATCGTGCTGCCCGACATTAATTCCCAGTGCCTCTATCAAGTAGAGCCACTGGAGTGATCCCGAGGTGAACTTTCTGTTTCCCATCTGCTCATCAAGATTTCTCTTGAAGAGGGCCAGTGAGGTGCTCTGCTTGACGTGTATTCCAGAGCATGGGAGTCTCTGGGTTATGAACCTGTCCCTCCAGCATTTTCTGTTGATTGTGGTAATGAGGTTGAGGTCTCTGGAGTGTGTGGTGCAGAGGGATTGGGATTTCTTTAGATGTAGCATTTCTAACAGAGCTGGGTCAGACATGGCTTTGTAAGTCAAGCAGAGGTCACCGCTTAGTAGACGATATGAGACAGAGAATAGCTGGAGTATTTTGAGTCTGTCCATGTAGGACATGTGTTTAAGGCCTAGGATCCTCTTCATGAGGTACTTTTGTGGCCTTTCCAGCTGTTGCATGTGTCTAGTGAGGTACATGCCAAATGGGGCATTATACTCGATGATTGACCTAATGAGGGAAGAGTAGAGTGAGAGAGATGATGGCTTCTTTCTTCCTTGATGAAAAACCCTTGGTAATGAGGTATGCCACATAGAAAAATTTTCTGACCACAGTGGCAATGTGGTGGTTGAAGGAGAGGTTGCTGTCAACCTGTGTCCCCAGACGTCTTATAATGCTTTCAGTGTGCAGTGGGCTCCCTTCGATGTGGTAATTAGTGGGAACTGAGTTTTTCCCAAAGGGGATGACACATTTTTTGGCATTAAGCTTAAGGCTATGGTTTCAACATCAGTCATTGGTCTCAGTGAGGCCTTTCTGTAGGATGTCTACATCACTTGGGGAGTTAATAATGGCTCCCAGCTTGACATCATCTGCGATCTTGGTCAGCCAGAGTCCCTCCATGTTGGCCTGGACTTCTGAGAAATAGATGCCAAACAGAAGAGGACCCAGGACCAATCCCTGTGGGACTCCACTCATGACTGGTCGGCAGTCTGACTTGGAGTCTACTACTTTCACACTGTGGGTTCTATCTGTGAGCCAGTTTGCAACCCACCTAGTGTTATAGGGGTTGATGCCTAGTTTGGTGAGTTTATCAATAATTCCAGAGTGGGGAATAGTATCAAAGGCCTTGGCCAGATCGAGGTAGGCTGTATGAACTGCCTTGCCCTCATCCACATCTCTGATGACTGACTCAAAGAAGTCAACCAGGTTGAGCAGGCATGATCTACCTTTCACAAAATCAAATTGAATGGGATCTAGAGTTTGGAGATCACCTGTATCCTTGTTAATTAAGTTCATGTCGATGTGCTCTATAGCCTTACATATCAGACTCATCAGGCTAATGGGACAATAATTCCCAGGGTCTGTAGTCGCTCTTCCTTTATGGACAGGGATGACTGTAGCAGTGCACCATTTGGCACTGACAAAGCCTGAGGTGAAGCTGAGATTGAGCAGGACACACAAATGTGGTGCCAATTCACTTTGTAGTTCATGTACAACACATCCAGTGATATTGTCGGGTCCCATGGAAGCTGTATTCCTGGCCTTGGACAATGCAGCTTTAACCTGTGCTGCAGTAATGCTGGGTGCTTGGCATTCCTCTGGTATTGTGATTGGTCCTTTGGGGGGAGAGTGGGGTAAAGTTGATACTGAATCTGTTGACCAGTATGTTGGGAATATCTGTTGGCTCAGTATGGGAGGTACCACTGTGTAGTAATTCAGAGCAAACTTGGGTATTGCTCTGGAGATTCTTGATATAACTATAGAAGGCTTTGTGGTTGCTTTTAGTGTCTGCTACAATTCTGTCTTCATAGCTGGCTTTAGAGGTTTTGATGAGGGATCTCAACTTTTTGTTGAGGTTAATAAGGTTGTTTTTCCAGTCTTGGGAATTCATCTTTTTCTACAATAGTTTCTTCCTTCTGTTGTTGAGTTTATTAATGGCAGGGGACAACCATATTGCCTTCCTTTTTTGGAGGAGAGCCCTGGATCTGTTGGGAATGGCTAGTTCAATACATTTATATATGTGTTCATACATTGATGTATGATTTGGCAGTCATGTATCTATTCTCATTTGACATGGGTGCTGTGATGTTAGCCACCTCTGTTCTTAGGAGCCCAAAATCAGTTTTGGAGAAGTTTTTCATGGTGGTTACCTTTGTGGGGTTTGTGGGTGAGATGTGGATTTCCATGGATGGTGATTAGTTTGTGGTTAGATCTAACCAGGGAGGAATTTACTACTGGTATAGAGCAATAGTTGCCCATGTTAGTAATAACCAGGCCAAGGATGTTAATTCATCTAGTGTGGGTAAGAATGAGCTGGTCCAGGGCATTGGAATTGATGAATTCAAGGAATTATTGGGCCAGAGTATTGGTGCATGAGTAGTTTTCCCAGTTGATGGAGGGGCAGGTGAAGTCACCTAGTATGAGAGCATTGGGTATAGTTTTCAGGGGGCTTAGGAATGTGGAGTGAGAGTCTTGGGACATGGTTGGGAAACTATAGCAGGCTACGACTTGAATCGTCATCTTACCCAATGTTATTTGTACCTGAAGTATCTCAGATCCATTATGCTGGGCTATTATTCTAGACGTGTGCATATCCTTTATGAATATGGAGACACTACCACCTTTGGAGCTTCGGTCCATGTTCTGTGGCTGAAAGGTGTGGAATGAGTTATAGCCTGGTAGCACAGGGGTGCTTTCTACTGCAGTAAAGCAGGTTTCCGCTACAGCACAAATGTCGATGTTCTCCACTTTGAGGAGTGCTTTGAGCAAGTGCATCTTGAGATTTAGACATCTAGCGCTGAGCAGCATGACCCTGAGATTGCATTTATTTATAGCTGCTATGGTGGTAATTTCATCTTTGGAACATTGTCTAAAAAAGGTACTATAGTGGTGGCAATAGTCTTAGCCAGTATTCAGAAACCCAGGGGTGACAGATACAGGCCATCTCTGGCAAAGCATCGAGGTCTGTCAATCATTTCATCCCAAGCAAACAGATACTGGATTCCCTTAGAATGACACCAGAAATTTAGCTAATTGTTGACGTCAATCATTTTCTGCTTGTACTGCAGTATCATTCTGGGTGACAGTAGGATGCTGCTCAGGGCTAGGGTCATACCTGCCTGTGCCACATAATCCAAGAGCTCCTCCATATCTCTTTTAATGTAGTCCAGGGAGGTGCATCTCAGGTCATTCACATCCACATGGACTAACAGAGTCATACTTGTACTTGTTGTGGAGTAACCTGAGTGTGTGTGTTATGTGTTGGATTCTGGCACCTGATAGACAGTTGACTGTTACTTTCTCCTTATTCAATCTAGTGAGTGGGACATCAGTGTGCCTCACTATCAAGTCACCTATGATTAGTGTATTGGGCAAGCTGTTTTGCCATAGGGGCTTAGGTTGAGGGACACACTGTGTAGGTGAGCTATATGTCTTGTGGTTTGTGCTGTGCTGTGGTGGTCTAGGTGCATTTCTGCCTTGGACGTCTCTGCTATTTGGGTAGATTTCTATTGAGATCCTCCACAAAGGTGGGCATGTGGTTTATGTTTTTATGTGAGAGCTGTAATGGTGGGTGTTCTGGAAGGCTATGTCTTTCATGTGGTGTGGTGCAGGTGTTGACCTCCTCTTGACCAGCTATTCTGGTCTTGGCTTGAGAGTGCAAGGCTCCCAATTTGGATATATACAGTAAGTGCATCACTCACAAGTCTGAGCGTTGGGAGGTAAGAGGAGAGGTTTGTCTGTTTACATGAGGCATTTGCTACACTGCCTCAGAATGACCAAATTCCCCAGATTAATAGGAGAAAGCACAGGGAACTGATCTTCAGACATGCCAGGAGGGATGGTCAGCTGTTTCCTTATATATTCTTTTTACAGGAAAAATGTGAGCAATGCCAAACACTTGAGGGAAAACTAATACGTAGACCCTGAACATTTAAGGATGAAGTATTTAGGCAGATATTCTGAAGTTAGAAAGAAATCAAGCAGTACTTACTGAAAAATAAAGAATTAGCTTGTCCCTCTCATATCCTTTCTTAGCATGTCTGTTTTTATTTATGTGCATAACTGTGGTATTATCATTGACATTAATTATCATTACATCAATAGTGCAGGATTTATGTCAAAAATGATTCTTAGAGAGTTCATCAAATTTGCCTGCAGTATATGAATACACTTTGCACATTTAACCTTCCACATGAATTCATTTTGCAGTATAACACAGTTTTTATCTGTGTACAGTTCCCCCATTTCACTTCTCCTCCTTCTGTATTCTTTCACTGTACTTGGCCATAATATATCTGGGCTACAGCATGTACTCATATCTGAGCTTTGCCTATATGCAAGTTGTTTTGAAGACATTCTCTGTTCATGCTTAAAAGCACCTTTCCATGGCCATGAAAAATATTGCTGGCCATGCAAAGGTACTTGCAAATATGTAGGCATGATGAGGTGCATGCATATTCAATTAGCATTGCTGCTCATCATGCTAATATGTTTAAATCATGTAGATGTAGCATGTGCCTACGTGGTTGTTAATGAATCCCAGGGATGGTCCTCAAAGCACTTGGCAGAAGGTAATTATGCATGAAAGACATATCATCTACATCGGTTTACCTTTACATTGTTGAAAAAATCAAAATATCGATCATCCTGTTGTGTGAACTGAAAAGACAAATTATGAATGTTGAACATCACCGGAATTCAAAAATCAACAAATCGAACAGCAGATTCGCTGATTTTTGAACTACAATGTCGAACACACAATGTAATGCAGGGGGGGCAAGCCACCCTGTACCCCCCATGTGGGGGGCTGCTCCCCCCACACCCCCTACTTTAATATACTAACTCCGAGATCGCACTACAGTGGGGAAAGGGTCCATTTCCCGATCCCCACTATAGTGCAATCTGCACCCAAAATGCTGAATCTGCAATGAACGAATACACAGTGACATTCGCTCATTGCACATTCAAAGCATTTTTTTTTACTTTTCGGAACTTTGAAAAAGTCCTTTCGAACTTATGGCGTTCTCCCATGTGAAGAACGCACATATAAAGGTAAACCTCTACATCATCCAATCCTTCCACTCTTATACGTTGACTATTATTCCATGGTCACTTTCCAAACTATAGGTTTGTACAATAAATGGAAATTTTCCCAAGTGAATTTTATATTATCATGCTTATTATTGTCTCCTGAATATATGCTGCCTTATGAGGCTACTTCAGTTTCCCTCAGTTTATGAGTTTAACACACCCCTCTCTGTTTTCTTAAATGTCTGAAAGGGTCAATGAAGTTTCAGTCATACTTTGTATCTCTTTGGTCTTAATGCACTCATCCTGTGAGGGGCCAGTAAATAGAGCCAAGTATCTGTTTGAGGATGTGGTGATACAGGCACATGTATTATTTTCAGAAGCTCATGTCTCAGTACAAGAAGAGTCTTTTTCTCCAAATTATTATTGCACACTTTGGCAATTCAAAGTGTGTGTTTATGTGTGCTGATGTCCAAGTGGATTCACTTTAGAACATCGAAAGCCCATAACACTGAAATTCAAAACATTGAGACCAAAATCTTGAAAATTCAAAACACTGAAACCTGAAAACATTGAATCCCATAACATTGAAAAAACATAGAAAACCATATATGCCAGCACAACTACATACAGAAACAAATAAAAAATAAACCATATTACACTTCTTCAAATATAAGCAGGGGGGCAAGCCCCCCTCCACCTATACTGGGGGGGGGGGCTACGCCCCCACACCCCTGCTACTTAAATATATAAACTCCGAGATCACACTACACAGAACAAAATGGCAAACATACCAGTCTGCACTTCATGACTGCCTGTTTAAATTGTAAAAACTATCCTCAGCCTTCTCTTAGAAACACTAGTTCACTGTTCAAACATTACACATTACTATATATCTCTGCGATACTTACCAGAGTTTCATATGAACCTCAGTCATGTTCCCTTCTTACTTGTTATACTACAACATAATATATCTTAGTGCAGTGTAGTATGATCTCAGAGTTTATATATTTAAGTAGCAGGGGGTGGGGTGCAGGGGGGCATGTCCCCCTGCTTATATTTGGAGAAGTGTGATATGGTTTGTTTTTTATTTGTTTCTGTATGTAGTTGCACTAGAATATAGTACATGTTGCTTCCCTATGTTTTTTTTCAGTGTTATGGGATTCAATGTTTTGAGTGTTCCGTGTTTTGGGCTTTCGATGTTCTAAAATGAATCCGTCCAAGCGCAGACTAGACCCTTACTTTTTGGTACAGACCAGCTATTTTCAGGCATCTGGTTAACTTACACTTAACTGGTCTACACATTTTTCATGTTTTGATCCAAGTGATGTAGGTCTCTCTTTTCACCCACACATTTTTTTTGTTAAAGTTATTCTAAGATACAAGAATCTTACATGCTGTCACCTGTAATCAGTTCTTAGTTATATAATGGTCATTTTATCAGAAGCAGAATACATAAATATTTTTTCAGAATGAAAAAAAAATCCATAATGCAAGAGGAATCACTTAAGTTGCTTTTCTTGTTTTATTTTATTATTTTTATCTGCCCCAGCCTTTTCATGTCTAAAATGTTCATTTCAAAACTTGAACTTGGACTTACTATGTTAACTCTGCTCTGGTAACTGCATGTAACAGGGTTAATAAAATTTGTCCAAGAATGGCTTTTTACATTATACTATAGGAATCTTAAACTCTTTAATGCATCAGCAATTAATAATAGTTGATTACCTTGCAGTTAATACCAGAGGCAATCATTTTGTAATCAGAATAACATTTTAGATTTATAGGAAGGTTCTGAACATATTTTGTCTGACTTTAGGACATGCATCTTTCAAGGCTGAAGTTATGATGGAGAGGTTAAAATATCACCTCTGTGTACAAGCTGCTTATAAAATATGCAAATAGGGAGTGGTAGACATTCTTATTTTAAAAATGTACAGTTACGTTATAGATTATTTGGAAATGTGGATATTAATCTGGCTCCTTATCAGCAGTCAGTCAGTAGTGGGGAACAAAGTCTCTCTGTAGTCAGATTTAATTCACCCCAAGGGTAAACATTAACAGGTAAGGACATAATTTGATAAGATTTATGACATAATGCAAATATGCGCAATTATTCTGAAAGAGTTCAACTTTCCAACTAACCCAATGATTCTATTGCAGCTAATAAAACTAAATAATTACCTCTTTTTAAATGTATTAATAAGTGGATATTAACTCTTAACAAGTAGGATGTTGGGCACATATTAGACTATTCTCCACCATGTTTTGAAACATTTATCAGTTATGTTTAGTACAGTGTATAAAATGCATAGCAATTTTTAAATTTTTTTGAGCTAATATAGTATATAACATGCACAGCTATTTTTAGATTTTTTGTAAAAAATCACATGCTTATCACAATGCTTCACCTAATTTTCTTGAAAACAATGCCATCCTTATGAATCAGACCCTAGTAACTCACAAATATGTTGTAATAACCCCATCCTTGGGCTGCTGGCAAGTCTAAGTTAGGGTGCATGTCAGGACCAGAGCTCTATACTGAATGTAGAAGACCTATAAATATGATTCAATACTAAGAAAAATAAAATCCAAGTAATAAACAATAACAAATTGTGAAACTCATAATGAAATCATTAAAGCATGTTTACTGGAGCTGAGGCCGGCCCCACACTTCAAAGTGTCAATGGCCATGACTTCCACTCCCTAATCCTAAACACTAGCTCTGTGTTCAGTGCACCATGGACTAAGAGGAATACTCCAAGGTACATCAGCATGAACATAATATATGTTATTCCTTTTTGTGCATTTATTCTCACACTACTGATGGCCATAATTGAAATCCTTGACAATTTAACAGGGACCAGTGATCAACATGCATTCTTCTCCTGTGGTATGGTGGTTTAAAATTAAATCAAGGTGAGCATGCTCCTAATATACAAGGCACCTCCTTCTCATGGCAGATTGTGGGATAAAATTATGATTACCAGCCTCCATCAAGGGACTTCTGGTTTACAAGCGTCTGTAACATTCTTCCCTTTGTTGTGGGAAAACAAATCAACTTGGCCAGGCATGGAATAAAAACTCAGTCTGGCCCAGCTGTTGACCCCCTGTTCACTGGGTGTTCCCGAAGTTCAAACATAAGTTATGTTATCCTGTTCCTGCATCATTGTGCCTGTACACATAGTCATACCAATCTTATTTGGATAACAATCTTTCGACAGTTACGATAGAAATTTTCAGATTATTCAAATACATTACTCTATGACCACATTTCTTCCTTCAGTTTTTCTATGTTTTCAATGGTTATAGCAGTGATCTCTTACTATTTTACCTGACTGAACATATGCAGGTACATGTATTTAGGATCTATATTATAAGATCGACATTTGAAAACATGAAACTACATATGGGCGACACCATATGGTCAATGTCTTCAAACATCGACCTTATAAAAACACAAAAAAGAAAAATGTACCCTAACAGGTTTTAAGAAGGGGGACAAGCCCCACTGCACCCACCACACCCCCCGCTACTTAAATATACCAACTCTGAGAGCGCACTACATTGCAGTAAATGGAAATCTCCCCTTATTGAGATTTTCGTTTACACGCTCGAGATTCTGAGCGCTCAATATTCTCATGTCGACAATGTCAGATTCAACATTGTCGGCTTTCGAGAATATAATATAGACCCTCGCCCGGATTCACGAATCCTCCGTGTAAGACTTAATAAGTTTACTTGGAGGCTGCAGTTGAATGGTATGATGTCAGCGTGCCATGAATATTCATGAGGGCATGCTGACTCATACTCTAGTCTAACACGGTCCATGTAGGAAAGTAGGGGGCGTGTCTGATTGCCGAGTACTGCAAAGGGACACGCCCCCAGAAGAGTTAGAGTCCTGATAGTAAACACCCACGAGCGAGTCCGCTGAAATGTTAAGAAACACAACACCACACATACCCACAGACTAAACCCTAGTGAAAATGATTAAAATGTAAAAATAACCGTTTCATGTTTTTTTTTTTTTATAATTTCCAATATGTTTGCCCGCATTTGCGCTCGTTTGCGTGGGTATGCCCTTCGCTCAGCCACAGTTAGCAGATATGACATTGAAAAGCATATAAGATCTACATATGCAAATTAAGCCAAGTAGCAATAGCGTAGCGGTAGAGACGTCGCCCAAAGAAGAGGCAGTCACGGTTTGAGCCCCACAACATCCCTCACCATTTTTCTTTAAATAAGTATGAAACAATTCCCCGACATATATAAATATAATTTAAGTAAAATGTAATAAAATGGCCCATGTATTTGTGAACACAACCTATATTATGTATATATAAAAAGGATCAGAATTGCCCGTAGCTTAGCAGCACTTTAACAAGCTTAATATGAGTGCTCGTAGAGAAGCAGCATTTTACCTAGCTTAATATGAGTGCCCGTAGCTAAACAGCGCTTTACCCAGCTTAATATGAGTGCCCGTAGCTAAACAGCGCTGAACCCAGCTTAATATGAGTGCCCGTAACTAAACAGCACTGAACCCAGCTTAATATGACTGCTCATAGCTAAATAACGCTTTACATAGTGTAAGCTGTTTGCGCGGAGCTGAGCAGCATGCGAACCAGCTTACCATCGGTCTATGTTGGGCAGCGTGTAGCAAAGTCGCCTTTACACAGATGCACCTCCTAGCCTGTCTAGACAGTAGTAAAATAAAAAAGCAATGACAAGGGTCAAACCTGGGATACTGTGCACCACAGTCAAAGTACTGAACCACTAAGCCATGACAGTTGTACTTAGAAATCCAGTATTACCATACATATAGGAATGAATGAAAATATAACCATGACAAAGCCTGTTTGTTCTTAGCTGATAAATGTCCAAAATGGCCAATCACAAATAAGTGCGGAAAAAACGGCATATATAAGCTCCATAGGCGGGAATACACACCATAACTGATTGTGGTACCCATTTGCAGTCAGGATGGCAGACGTCAGAGAGGGTAATCGCTTTAGAGCGCAAAGGTGGGGCATTGAGGAGTCCAAATATATGGTTTGGCACCTAGTCCACCATCATGAAGGCTGACTCATGCAGGGCCAGGTTCAATGGGCAGAATATAAGGCAGAGGTGTGGAACCGGTTGGCACATGATCTTACCAGTGCCACAGGCATTCCCAGGACTGGTGAGCAGGTCCGTCACCACCATGCGGACCTGAAGCGACGAAAGGAGGACCAACTGAACCAATAGATCCAGAAGGCCCATCATATGCACAATGCCCCATTACTGAGTAAGTATCCATGTAATTAAGTATGTAAGAAATGCTATTCTAGCCTATAGTATGGATAGGTATGTTCCAATATCCCTTCATTTATATTACAGCTGCAGGTGTTCGTGCCGCGAATCGGCAAGCCTATGCTGATAGGCTGCTAAGGCTGTGCCACCAGGCAGGTTAGTAATTATTCAGCTGGTATTATTATAGAATATAAGTGAGACAGCCTGTAAAAGAGTTCAGTGTTGTAACCCAGTAATAAAGGTCAAATAAGCCTAGAATAAAGATTCTGGTAGTATTCTAAGATCAGATAAGTGATGCAGCCTGAAAAAGAGAATTGTAATCCATTAATAAAGATTAAACAAGTCTCAAATAGAGTTTCCACCTGTATTGTAATATCAGATAACTGCTTCAGCCTGAAAATGAGTGTTCTAATCCATCAATAAAGGACAGACAAGTCTTGAATAAATCCTTGTATATACTGTTATATGAAATAAGTGAGTCAGCTGGAAAGGATTGTTGTAACCCAGTAATAAATGTTAATAAAGCCTAGAATTAAGTACCATCCTGAAATGTAAATATAAAATAAGTGAGAGAGTGTGAGAAAGAGTTTGAAGCTACCAATAAAGGTGTAAGAAGTCTGGAATAAAGGTATACTGCATGCACTACATAATGAAATGAATGAGACAGCCACAACCAAAGAGTGAAATGTTTTTAATAAAGTACAATACCTGGACTGTGTCCATCCCACATTTTGGATATGTTGTTGTACCCTTGCATTATGGAGATAGTATGGTTGTATGAAATGCTGAACATCCACAGTTGTCTAGGCCCATATAAACTGGATGATGGGAATGCCAGTATCGCAGAAGAATATTTATAGTCCTCAACTGTTTCATGTATAGTATGTACATGTTAATCCGGTACATGAGCAGCTTGTGCTTGTGATCCCACAAATGTCAGTGTGTTGCTAGAACTGTACGTAACTGTTCAAATGTAGCAGGATACTTTACCTGAAAACAGCCAGATATGAACATATAGGAATACAAATGGAATGTATATTAATGTAGCAGTAACATCTCCATCACCAACATTTCTCAGGTTACATGCAGGAAACTGTACTAACACATGTAGGGGATATATATCTGCATCTAGTAGGAATGTACAGTATACGTATAGGTATTTTAAGTTGTTAATGTAATATTTTTCCACCCTACCTTATGTTCACAAATGATGCCATTCCACACCAAACTGGGTATGTGTATTTACAATTAATTCTTATGGACATTTGTCCTGTTGGTTTGTACATATCTGCATGTACGTTGATGCATGTGCCCTGTTCACATATCCAAACCTGATGGCCTGTTGCCACCAATCAACCCTGCATGCTGTTGGAATGTCCACTGTTGTTCTAAATATGCATGTGGTATGCTTGCTGTTCAACTTTTGGAATTCATGTGTGTTTGGTTAATGGGAATACTAATGCATGCTTTTACAACTAATTTGGAATGGTGTTGTTTGTTACTAACCCAAAATGCCATTAAATACTGCTAAACATAGAACAACTGGGAAGGCGGGTCCCAGCGGACCCACCTCTCCCACCTCAGCTGGAGACTGCACCTGGCACCAGTGCCCAGCCTGGGACCTCCTCCTCCTGTGACCCTGTGCCACCTTCAGGTGGAAGCGCTGCAGGGGATGGGGCTTGCCCCCGCTCTGCAAGCGTGACTGGAGGAGAGCCTCCCCTCACCCTCCAAAGGGTCTGTGGTGCGTAGTGAGATCAGGCGTTCCATGACTGATCCCCTACGCCAGCTTGAGGTGAGAGTGGCGCAACTCATGGGTGTGCCTGCCCCTCCTATCCAGCCCACAGCACAGCCTTGGCCTGGGCTGTGAAGGTGCAGTGGTAACTGCCCATGGGTGGGGATCTCAGTTCCACTGTTGCCATCTGTGGGCTCATGGGCTTGCGATATCCAAACATCCGTCCCCGTCAATTGTGTTTACCCACCACATGTGTCATACTCTGCCCTTGTATGCGTCTTGTTTGTCTTGTCTGTTAACCTCCCCAACCCACCTCCCCCAATATTCCTACTTCCTTTACCTCACATTCCACTCTTACCTGAAAAAAAAAGGGCAATCTGTACCCGCAAAAAAATTACACCCCATACATAGCTGCCCATTTCGCACACATGTCTGCTGGACATGTAAACTAATAATTACAATTGGCTGTACAACATACTTTGTTGTCCTCACTCTTCTCTCAGGGGTGGAAGGTTTCAAATCTCACTCTAAATTTCTAACATATGCACAGCTGTTGCTGGTAAAGAATTGGGCAGCTATGGGCCTTCCCTACATACTTCCTGCACATCCCGAGCTTGTTTTCCTACTGTCCTACCCACTTTGTGCCCCCTTTTCACCACTTTCCTATTTTCCCATTTTCTTTTCTTTAAAAGAAATTAGCGCGGGTGTTAGTGGGAGTAAGCACTTTTAAGTAGTAGTCGGCGGGTGTGCGCTTGTGTGCGGTTAGCTAAGCATAGATAAGCGTAGCTAAGCATCGCACAAACTCGTGCAAACCCACTTACAACTGCTTAAAAGTGCCTTAGTCACTCTGTATGACAAGGCCTGTAGTCTGCTCATCAGCAAAATAAAATACCCCTGTAAGTCTCAAACCCCGGACCTTGGACACACTAGACTGCATGAATTACCACTGAGCCACAGCAGATATACAATAACTTGGTGCTGTAATAAATATATCATGCATTATTATGAGGGAATGCAAAAGGGAAAATAGGAATGCCATAACACAAATCTTGTTCTGTGGGTCTTTACCAGCAGGGTATGTGGAATGGTATGGTATGACTGTGAAAAGGGAACCAGGCATTCTTGCAGGATATTATGTTACAGTAGTACTTTACAAACCCCACATGGTATCACAGCAGGAGAAACACTGGCCTTTCTGAATATGGCACACACCTGAATTAACAACTGTGAATGCTATACAGGGATGGCCCTGAGTCGTAAACATATGTTAGCTGTGCCCCTCTGACTCTGTGTGAAATGTAGTAACAGTAGGCAGACAAGTGTGGAATCACATGTAATGAATAATGTCAATAGGTGAGAGTAGACACTGCCTGCACATCAGACAAGGTGTAGTAATACATATGTTCTGATTCCCACAAAGTCTCAAATGAAATATGTCAGTAATATATTACAGGGCTATCTCACCTGTATGTACCTTTCCCTGAGGCTGTTCCAATATATACATGACAGTATCTGAGGCCTGGCAGAGGCAGAAACATACAGGCATATCTGCTCTTCTGCTGTTACACACTCTGAAAATAGCTTTCGAATGAGTTCCACAAGCTTGCTCTTTGTAGGGGTACAACACAGTAATATCCAAGGATGTAGCCATGCACTGCTAGCAACAAACTGTGACAATGCCACTGTTCCACTGCTGAAAGGACTGGTGTGGTGCACAGACAAAGAATACTAGGCTAATCTCAGGCTACCATCTGGATATGTCCACAGGTGGGAGCTACACAGATAGACTACTTGCCTTCATAGACTAACAGGTACACAGCAACCCTGTATGTTCAGCAAGGTAAACACCACACGATAATAAATAAAGCTCTCTGCAGGTCTGCACCCCTACCCAAAAGTAACATATACCTGTGTAGTCAGGCACAACCAAGGGTGTAGGTAGCT
>NC_056744.1:756224562-756312062 GCF_019279795.1 Protopterus annectens
ATAGGGAGTGTCAACTTAGTCATCCCTTTTACTATATGTGCGGGTCAGGAAGAGGTATCATTTCCAGGCCTCCTACTGAGCCAGTGTATGTGCTATGTGTTGCCTCTTTGCCAAGGCCAAAGCATACTGGGCATGCCTCCTTCTGCCTACTGGGGCAGGCTCAGGTTGTTCCTCCTCCGAGTCATGCTCTGCCTGTGATGGCCTTGGCATTGGTGGGGGGATGTGTGGCCTGCGCCTATTCTGATCCTGCTGCAGCTGTTTTCGCAGGATCATGTTATGTAGCATTGCACATACCATGACAATTTGGGTACATGTAGTTGGTGAGTACTGCAAGGCTCCACCAGATGTGTCCAGGCACCGGAACCGTGACTTGAGCAGCCCAAACACATGCTCGATTACATTTTGTGTTTGTGCGTGTGCCTCATTATGGCGTTCCTGTTCAGGTGTGTGTGCATTTCTGATGGGTGTCATCAGCCACGGCTCAAGTGCATATCCAGCATTCCCCACTAGGTGACCGTGAGGAATGTCCCCATTGGCAAATGTCTGGTACAGCTGTGTCAGATGCCAGATATGGGAATCATGGTAGCTTCCAGGGCAGCCAGCACACACATTAATTATTATGCCCTGGGCATCACAAACAACCTGGCAGTTGATGGAGGAGAAGCCCTTGCAGTTAATGTAGGCCCTACCCCGCTCACCAGCTGGTGCTTTGATACGTATGTGCGTGCAGTCTATTGCACCCACTACTTCAGGGTATTCTGCTATTTGCTGGAAAAGATGCATATTGCTGGCCAATACCTCACAGGAATTCGGGAAATATACATGATCACCAACATGTGCTGACATGGCATCCAGGAACTGGTGCAGTACCCTGGATGCTGATGCCTGTGATATCCCCATCATATCCCCAGTTGGTCTTTGGAAAGTACCTGTTGCTAGTATTCGTAGGCCAACACATACCTTGGTTTCCACTGGAACGGGTTCCCCTCTGTTGGTTCTGTGTGTGAGGTGTGGCCTGCACAGCTCAACAATTTGCTGCAGAGGTCTCTGTCCACTCTATAGTGCTCCACTATCTCCAGCTCATGTAGCCCCTGGTAGGCTACCCTGAGCCTGTACACTCTTCTCCGTCTCCACACTGGGTGTTGATCAGCAGCATTACCATTGTCACCACCCTCAGCATATTGCATATGTCGCCTTATGACAGCAATGGCAGCCCCTAACATTTTTTTGTCTCAGTACAGCTTTTTCAGTATTCACTTCTCTTAGCTGACTGCAGTGCTGCAGTGTGTCTGAGCAATACATGGTAAAAAGTTGTTTGCAGAGTTTTAAGTGCTGGGCTGGGCTGGGCTAGTGTACTGCCTGTGTAATTGCCTGATTCTGATTGTTTCCACCTGCTAGCTCTGCTGATTCTCCCTGGTTATCTTCCTACTGTTTGTTGTGCTTCCTTTTCCCTTCCTATTTCCACAAGGGGCAGCACCGTGCACACGAGCGCAAACACATGCACACCAGCTCACACGTGTGCACACAAGCGCACATAAGCACACACAAGCTTACACGGCCCAACACTTGCTAATTCCTGCTTAAACGCGTGCACACAGGTACAAACGCGCATACACAAATGTCAACAGTCTTAATGACACTTACTCCAGCTTAAACACGCGCACACAGTGTTACTCGGTTCTACAGGCACGCACACACGTGCAAACACGTTCTAAACACTTATTTTATTTTATTTATTTATTTTACATTTGTTGACCAGGATAGTCCGACTGGATACATGTCTATTTTCAGCGGAGGCCCGGGGAGAAAAGCTCCAACATAGTCTCAAATGACAGATAGTTACATATTAGAGTTTAAGATAGAAAAGAATAAAAACAAATTTACATATTACATACTACCACAAAGTACCTTGCTCTAACAAACACAACATATGACAGTTCATTATATGGATTTTTAAAAACATGCTAGTGAAATAATTAAGACAGATTATAGATTAGAGTTTGGCTAATATACAATGTACATGTTTTGGGTTACATATCCCCACCCTAGGTTGTCCTTTAGGGCCTGAGAAATTATTATGGCCTTGGTTTAACGAAGAGGAGCTAGTCTAGGTTTGAGCATGGACAAAGCCAATGTGACTTAAAATGGAGTTTTAGACTCTTTTTGAATTGAGCTGGGGAAGTAATTAGCATGATGTTGTTGGTGAGGGAGTTCCATATTTTTCCAATGGCGTTGGTGAACAGAGCGTCACCGCCTAAGTTGTGGGATTTGAATGTTTGGACAAGGAGTCTGTTTGATGAGCGAAGGCAGCTTAGATTGGTGTAAGGAATTATTATATTTTTCAGTGCAGGGGTGTTATCAGGTTGTTTAAGAATTTTAAATGCTTGTATGAGTTGGTTCAGTTGGAGAAGGTTTGGGAGTTCTATCCAGCCAAGTTTTTTAAGGTTAAAGCAGTGGTGTGTTCTATAGGGCAAGCCAGTTACAAATCTGGCAATATGATTGTAACAACATGAGAGTTTGTTCAGGTCAGATTTGTTAAGGTTAGTAAGCACGGGAGAGGCATATAGAAGGGTAGAGAGAAGGTGTGAGCGGGCAGTGGCTGCTTTGGCCATTGGGGTTAGGAAGGTTTTTATCCTGTATAAGGACCCAAGTTTCTTGTTTACGGACTTAATGGTTTGGGTGATATGCATATCGAATCTAAGTTTATTGTCAATGATAACTCCTAGTAGCTTTGTATAGGAGTCTGGGAAGATGATGGTACTATTGTTGGATGATTGTATAGAAAAATGTGTAGGAGGGGATTTATTTGTTGGGTAGAAGAGAAGTAGCTTGGTTTTGTTTGGGTTTAAGATCAGATGATGATCTGAGAGCCAGATTTCAACTGTGGTAAAACTGAGCTGGGTTGTAGCTAGTAGGTTTACTAGAGAGTCATCGGAACATATTAGAGTTGAGTCATCTGCATACTGAATACAGGTGGCTTCAGGGATAACTGTATGGAGGTCATTTATAAAGACTGAAAAGAGAAGAGGTCCTAATATGGAGCCTTGAGGAACTCCTATGGTATTTGGTAACAGGCAAGAGAGCTTATTCTGCCACAGTACTGCTTGTTGTCTACCAGAGAGGTAGGCATGAAACCAGTCAAGAGCTGTGTTGTCAAGGTACAGGGTTTTCAGAGTGTGGAGAAGTAGCTAGTGGTTCACCATGTCGAAGGCTTTCGACAGGTCCAGAAAGAGAGCTGAGGATATTTTTTTGTTGTTCCGGTTATGGTTGATTTTATCAGTAAAAGAGAGGAGGGCAGTGGTCGTGCTGTGATGAGGTCTAAATCCATGTTGAGAGTTGGTCAGTAGTTTATTCTGGGTGAGATAGTACATTAGTTGTTTGTGCACACACTTTTCCATGATTTTGGCAAGTGCTGACAGTATGGCTATTGGCCTATAGTTCGATAGTTCTGTGGATGAGCTGCCTTTATGGAGTGGTATAACATAGGATATTTTCCATAATGAGGGGATTGTGGCCTCTGTTATGGTTCTATTGATTAGGATCGAGATAGGATAGGCTATGACATCTGCAGCTATTTGCAGATATTCAGCTGGGAGTAGATCTGCAGAAAGGGTAGCTGGCTTTTGCTTCTTCAGTAGGGATCTGATAAAGGATGTGGAGACAGGCTGGAGGTTAAAGGAGAGTAGTGACTTGGGCATAGCATTTTTTAATGTGGGGCAGGGGGGAGGTAGTTGGTTGGCTAAGGACTGAATAGTCTCGGTAAAGAAAGTATTAAAGGTATTTGCTACTTCTTCTGGGCTTTTACCACATAATATCCCATGGGTAGGAGTGGAGGATTTACCTGGATGGAGAAGATTATTTAAACCTGCCCAGAACTTCTGAGGGTTGTTTTGGTGTTTATGTTGCAGATGGCAGAAGTAGTTTTTTATGTCGTGTGATGGCTTTTTTAGTCTAATTTCTTAGTTGTTGGAATTTAATGCGATCTAAGGGTAACTTGGTAGTGCGCCATTTGTCCCATGCTTTATCTCTAAGTGTTATTTTGGATTTGGACTCTGTAGTTAGCCAGGGTGCTATTCATATTTTAGTTCTGATTGACCTTTTTGGAGCCTGAGAGTCAAGTATGTTAAGAAATGTGTCATTAAAGAGAGTCACTGCCTCGTCTAGGGAAAGGTACTTTAGCTTTGACCAGTCACAGGATTTGAGTTCCATTTGAAATTTTGTAGGCTCAAAATTTTTCTTGTTTCTCACGGACCTATAAACGGCCAGTCTAGCGCTGATGGTTTTGTCTTTCATTATGTATGTGACCAGGTGATCACTAAGATCATTGGGGAGAGTCCCAGACATATACTTATGGGAGTGACTATTGGTGAGTATCCAATCAAGAATACTCTCTTTTTGGTTAGAATTCCCTGTTCTGGTGGTGGAGGATATGATCTGTGAGAATCCATGGAGGTTTATAAAGATGGGGTTGGAGTGTGAAGAACATTGGTTCCAGTCAATGTTAACATCGCCTAGAACAATAGTTTCTTGAGGATAGTTGTTAGCTATCCAGTTAAGAATGTTCTCCATTGTTTCTGAATTGTTCCCAGGGGGGATATAGATCTCAATTAGATTTATGCTTTTTTGATTGTTTAGTTGTAGTTTTAGAGCTAATAATTCAGCATTGGAGACCTGGGGTGGTTGAATGGGATTAATTATGATGTTAAGTGTGCTTTTGTATAGGACAGCTATCCCACCTCCCCTTTTCTTTACGCTATCAACCCTGAGTATGTTGTACCCGGGTGGCAGGATCTCATTATCTTTTATAAGAAAGTTTAGTAATATTTATTCACTGCATACATCTTCCATTTCTTAACTTTACCTAGGATACCTGCTGACACACCTCTTCCATTGATGAGTACCTGACAGCAGACACATGCCACTCTGCTCCAATGAGCTTACATTCTTTCATATATGCCCCCCTCATGATGTCACCTATCTTCTACTCTGTTACTCCCCTTATCTTAAGTCTTACACTCCACTGACTGAGCTCATTTGCTGTGTAAACTTGTGATTCACTATCCTTACCCTCATTTGCATAAGATTGCCTAGTAATGCTTGGTTACATCTCTTGGACTGAGTTCCCCCCTTGGCAACCTCTACTCGGTAGCCATGTTGTCTTCAGCCTGCCATTCACTTGCATTGTATATTATGATATCTTATAAAATGCCTATTTGTGGCTTTTATTTTCTTATTTTATGATTTTTATAGCACACCCCATTTGCGCGGCGCTGCGCTAAGCTTAAACCTCGCTGATCGAGGAAAAAAAAATTATTTGTATTTTTTGCATCGGGGAAATTTGCCAGTGGCCGTATATTTGGCCATTGGCATGCTTCCTCAATCATATGCAACCTTTATTTGGAGCTGTCACAGCTCCATTGTGCTATTTGCAGAACGGTACTCAGTTGCCAACTGAGTACATTTCTGCAAATATCACGGCTCCTACTCGGACAGGTTTGTGCTTCCTGGATTGCAAATTTACCTCATTTGCATGCCTTTCGGCTGCAAGTGAGGTAATTTGCATATCCAAGCCCTGTCCGTGTAGGAGCAGTTTAAGGGGCTGTTTGCAATGCTGTTCCTGGATTGTTCGTCGGACATGTTGGCTGCATGGAGTCTTACTCTACTCTTAGACTCCGTGCAAGCCTTCATGAATCCGGCCCCCTGTATTTATATATGCATGCATACAGTATATAAAGTATGACGGGAATCCTTTAATCCTTTGGATGTTATTTATCAGCAAAACATGAAATATAGGTTACTAATAAGTCTGCCTTGGGGAAAGAAGGATATACAAACCTTCAGTATTGTTTGACACGTGCAGTTGCTAACAACGCATATAGATAGATAGGTAGATAGATAGATAGATAGATAGATAGATAGATAGATAGATAGATAGATAGATAGATAGATAGATAGATTTACAATTTTTGAGTGGGTAAAGGCATGATATATTGTGAATATTGTGAACAGATATGTAACCAGTGTATCTTATACCTCATAATATTTATGCCATCTATTGCATATGCTTATTACTAAATTTACTATTACTAAAATACAGTAACTTATTGCAGTTAAAAAAACAGAAATCCAGATTCACTTAAAAGTTTATACAAAATATGGAATCCTTTATATCTTACTTCAAAACTGCCCTTAAAAGTTATAACACCAGAGAGCTCATGGCTGAGACAAGAACCCAAATTCCATGCCCACCAGCAGCATAATAAATGTAAATCTCATATTCACCTACCTTACCTTTTTATAACAAACAAACAAATATAGTCAAGAGTAACAAGTAATTTATATTGAAAGTGTCATGTCTTAGTATAGATGAAATGTAGAATGCATTGGCATGCTCTTTGGTTGTTAGTCAATATTTAAATTCCACATTTTTTATTTTAGGTTAAGTCTTTATTTTAGGTTACTTCTTAACAGTCTACCTCTGTTAAATGGTTGCAGATTGTTAAGAACTCTTACATGACATGATTTATATGTGGGAGAAGTACATACCCTTGGATTCAGAAAAAAGTAGTACATTTTGTTATGTGACATAGCATGATGAATGGTGACATGCAGAGTGAATCTGATTCAGA
Organism: Protopterus annectens; assembly: GCF_019279795.1. Taxonomy (NCBI): domain Eukaryota; kingdom Metazoa; phylum Chordata; order Ceratodontiformes; family Protopteridae; genus Protopterus; species Protopterus annectens. Next base: position 756,231,192 of record NC_056744.1, read on the forward strand.
CACCTTTATAGTGCAGTGTTGCTACCTAGGAAAATAGCATGGTCACCATCATACTCAACAGATAAAATTATAGTTATATGCTAATGAGCAATATTAAAGACATGAGACTAATTGTGAATAAAAATGAGGATAAACACAAAAGGTAGCATGATTCAGAAACATATAAAAAAGTAACATGATAAGCCAGTTCAGGCAGAAAAAGTCTACACTGTCATTTCTTGGTGAACACAGACATCAACCACAATAAAATCCTATGATTAGCATCTCTATTAGCTGAATAGCATTTGTAGGGGCTGTTCCCATAGACAGTGCCCATGACAGCTCGCTGTGTGACCCTAAATTTCACAGATGGACCACATGCCTGAACTGTCATCACCTCCATGGCAGGGACATATATGAATGCTATTATTCATAGGTTCATAAGTTCATAGGTAGGTAGTACGCTATTGGCCCTAGGGCCTATACAAGCCCAGCCAAAAAGGTACCCTGGCTTTTGCCACCCAAGAAAATTATTTTCCTGTGCCACTGTTGAGCAGAGCCACAGAAGTGATCCCCGGGGTGAATTTCCTATTTCCCATCTAATCATCAAGATTTTTCTTGAAGAGTGCTAATGAGGAGCATTGTTTGATATAGATAGGTAGTTTGTTCCAGAGTATGGGAAGTCTCTGGGACAGGAATCTATTCTTCTGGCATGTTCTGTTCATTGTGGTGAGAAGGTTTAGGTCCCTAGAGCATGTAGTTCGGAGGGATTGGGATTTCTTTAAGTGGAGCATATCCAACAGCTCTGGGTTTGACATAGCTTTGTATGTTAGGCAGATATCACCTCTGAGTAGGCGATATGTGACGTAGTAAAGCTGGAGTTTTTTAAATGGTCTGCGTAGGGCATCTGTTTGAGGCCGGTAATCCTCTTTGTGCGGTATTTCTGCGGCCTTTCCAGTTGTTGTAGATGTCTTGTGAGGTACATACCAAAAGGGGCATTGTACTCTATAATGGGTCTAATGAGTGATGAGTAGAGGGGAACAATGACCTCTTTTTTCCTGGATGAGAAACCTTCTGTGATGAGGTGTGCCATGTAGAAGGGTTTTCCTGATTACTGTGGCGATGTGATTATCAAAGGAGAGACTACTGTCCAACTGTGTCCCAAGGTCTCTTATCACACTTTCAGTGTTAAGTATACTACCGCCTATGTTGTAGTTCATGGGTACAGAGTTTTTACCAAAGGGGATGACAATGCACTTTTTAGCATTGAGCTTGAGGCCATGGCTTTGACACCAGGCATCTGTCTCAGTGAGGTTCTTTTGTAGGATGTCCACATCATTAGGAGTTTCAATTATGGCTCCTAGTTTGCAGTCATCTGCGAACTTCATTAGCCAAAGACCTTCTGTGTTAGCCTGTACTTCAGAGAAGTAGATACCAAACAGGAGAGGACCCAGGACTGAATCCTGCGGTACTCCACTTGTCACTGGTCTGAAGTTGGATTTGGAGTCTGCTACTTTCACAGTGTGGGTTCTGTCAGTGAGCCAGTTGGCAACCCATCTTGTGACATATGGATTTATACCTAGTTTAGTGAGTTTATCTATAATTCCAGAGTGGGGGATGGTGTTGAAATCCTTGGCAAGATCTAGATAGGCTGTGTGAACCACCTTACCCTCGTCTATGGCTTTGGTGACTGCTTCAAAGATGTCTATCCAGTTTAGTTGACATGATCTGCCTTTTACAAACCCATATCTTATTTTGATAGAGACACTAAATTGGAGGTCAAAGACATATTTCATCCTCACACAGAACCCCTGTGGACAATACGGTATGTGTAACATTGATTATGGTGACATTCCAGAGGCCACCTGAGAACACAGCTGGTATTTCACAAGCATCTACCTCATTAATACTGCACTAGTTCTGGAATGTAATGCTGCATCATATGGAATAATATATATGGTTTCCATGGACTGCAAACAAGAGAAATACCACTATGCAGGCATTCAATGAAATAACAGATTTCTGTGTGGCTCTAGGGTGCACTGATTACACTCACACCGCCATCAAGGCTGCTGTTATTCCACATGGTTACTGATATGTCATATTGGAGGATTTTTTATTCCATCAACTGCCAGTAATGCACAGAATATTATTTACAGTATATGTGTGTGCCAACCCAGCGATTCTCACCATTCTCACATCTGGCACATATTTGACCTATACCAGTGAATTTTGCAGGATGGTTTCCCACTGGGACATTTAATTGGTAAGTACATTGAATTCCACTACCAGACTACACACAGCAGCTAGTGTATGAGCTGAATCCCACTCACTTGTTAAGGTGTCCAATATTATGGGCCGAAGGCAATGCTAGGTACATTCGGGAGCCATAGCTCGTGATACTGATACTCATCCTCCAAAATATGGTTGAGATGTCATGCAGCACCACCGTGATGCAGACCCACAGCATAACTGAGTGTTTTGAGTATTAACATCTGGTATTATTGCCTAGCTTCCACTGGTGGTGTCTCCAATATGCACTGAAGACCAGCAGCAAGATATTTACAGTCAGTGCAGTGCAGCAGGACATGTTGCATCTACAGCATGGATTCACAATCAAAATCCAGACAGACCAAAGTCAGCAGCAGAGAACCTGATGGTTTTGAAGTCACTCTAGTGCAGTAGCTGTGGTAATGAACTAATACAGTTGAAATGTTTCTAAACTGCACAGACATCACAGCAGGATATCGGCACTACATTATGCTATGGGGCTTATGCACTCCTATGCATATGCATGGTAGTCTATGGTACAAGCTGCATAAGTCTGAGAAGCTCAGTTACAACCATGTGACTGTGGGCTTTGAAAACCCAGAAAGCTACCTATAGGGGCATAATGTCACATAGAAGATGTGTGTGCCTGTATGCTGCCATGATAATGCATTGTATGTATGTTCATAGAGCTCAACTACCATATATGATGGGTGCCATTGCTGTCCTCGGTCTATGCATGTCTGTTATGGATGCATTACGGCACACACTGGCATTAAAGTGCCTCATGTTGTTATACTGCCCATTAATGCTCTTCATGTGGCTTTCATAATATATGTTGATGTGGCTAAACTACCATTTTAACTCCTGGATTGTATTTGGCAAGTGGCTTTTCAATTTAAAAGGCCTGAAATTTGGATGGGCTGCCACTTGGTGTAATAGAGAGCACAAGAATTTTGGACAAAGTTGAAAATAAGGGGGGAAAATATTTAAAAAAATGATCTTATAACTTTGGAAAGTTGACAGAATAACAGGTTTTGCATCAGTGTGCATTTTCTGAAGGATATGTAAGAATGCAACTCAAATGACTGTCATCATTTAATGACTTCAGTCCTCAATGATTTGGCAGAAAACCACAAATGTTACGAGGAAAAAAAAAATTGAGGAAAAATATGGTATTCTATAAAAATTTGGACAGTTGAAGAATATGACAGAGAGCAACAGATTATTTTTCATGTGTGTACCTGCATCACCAGGAGTGCCTCTTAAGAGTCCCACATGAAACCTCTCAGTACACAATGGCTGTCTGGTACTCACTTTCCAGAGCTGTGAGTAATCCAATGGGAGTCACCTAATCTGGTGAGCTATTCTGCCTTCCACCAATGCGAAGAAGAGGTAAGGGATAGACAGCCTGAGTATGATAGCATGTATGACTCCCAAATGATTGGCCTTACCAAAACATCACTGTACAGCTAGAAGCAGTTTGTGATGTCCAAGGGTATGCTGTGCTCATTGGTTTTATATATATATTTTTATCCATTTTGTGTCTTTCAACTTGAAAAAAGATGCAGGATAACAGGATCACCTGCCAGAGTAGGCAGACATGACAGTCCAGATGGCAGGGTACATATATTGTATTGCTGCTATACCTGCATATCTGTCTTGCAACTGCTTAGCACAGCACTACCAAGGTTTACAATGACAATGAGTAACATACTCATTGCATTAATGTTCTCTTGGCTTGTATGACTCAATTTATTTTTTAATGGATGTGTAACTGTGCTGTTGTCCTTACTACTGCTAGTTATTCCAGACAGTGCCAAGGCATTGCAGAGTGGGTTGATCTTGGGTGTAACATTGCAATTAAAGGTGTAGGCCTCATATGATGTACTTCATCAATTTGTATCATTCAATGCCTCAGAGTTTTGTGTTATGAATTCAGCGAATGCAATCTACTCTTGTCTGCCTGCCATAGCACTAGTGTGACAACTGTCAGTCAGTTATGTACTGTTGTACTTGTTTTTCATTTTGTCCATGAGCAGTATTACCACAATGACAATACGTTCATGGTGCATTCCAGATGGCAATCGAAGGTATGCTATATATGTTATGATGCTAACCTGTACCACATATCCCAGCATAAGCCACAGTATGTATGATACTTGCACATGCGTTCTTAGCTCTACCGGGCTGTAAATTTAGTTTGTAAATTATCATTATTTTTACATAGCTTCATTGTCTATTGCACCCACATTGATTAATCTTCATAAACCGTGGCACTGTCCTACACTTCAATGACAGGTCACATCCCATCATATCTTGCACTGTCACTGGTAACTCTGTTCATGTCATAGGTTTCCCCCAGGCATTTAAATCACCATTGCTTTGCTGACTCCAGTTTTCTTTTTCAGTATCTGTAGAAAAAAAGTGTAGTACATCTTATTGATCATTGCTGTTTTTGTCCTTTCTTTTTCTCTGTCCCCTTCTTCTTTTATTAATTTCCCTTTGTTGTTTTGTTTTGTTTTATTTCTCCTTTTATGCCCATTAATTCTGCAATTTCACCTGTGAAGCAAGATGTGGTCCACTGCACCCTTCACCAGCCTCACCACAATCTGCTGCACCCCAAGCAGTGTCCAGGTTAGCTTTTCTTTACAGTGATAAAGATCTTCCCTTGAGAAGTAACCAGAATGGATAGCTTGTGGTCCCTGTGCTGCTTCTCCATTGGAAAGTGCAAGTTCTTTATTGAGGAGTGATAATGGGGCCCCATTAGATTAGCCAGCAGGTGGTCCAGAGGCTGTTATGGAGTTTGGCAGACCAGCTGCTTGAGACATGGATTAGCACCCTGGTCCACTTCATTGTGCAACTGGTAGAGTTGCATAACTACTCAGCCCTGATCACCAGGCCAGTAGTGACTGGGCCCCATTATGAAGTCAGTCACAGAGATGGCTGACATCTCTGTTGAAGCTTGGCAGGTAGTATTCATCCCACCCATTTCCCCACCATGGTGTTCCTTTTCCTTGTGTGTGTGTGACTTGCTCACCACAGTTTAGTGTTCAATCTTCCTCATCACTAACTGTCCACCTTCTCTCTATTTGTGTATCTCCTTTGTGCTTCCCCTTTGTGTCAGTAGCTCCTTGTAAGTCTGTGCTATATGTTTGTGTGTCAGCCTTTGCTGCCTTCTCTATATACTTCTTCACATCTACATTGTCTTCCTCCTTCCAATTCTCAGTACCCTTCTTCACTGAATATAAACAAGGGTACCTGTCCAAAAAAGGATACAGTCTCTACTCCACCCTAGTCACTTTTCCCTTTGCATTGTCCTTCGGTGTATTCCTCTGCATGTATCTCCATCTTTCTGATTGTCCTATCACCTCATTTCCTTCCAATGTATAATATAAACATAGTAGATACTTTGTTGTGTAGCACTTGTATGGACTGTCAGCTGTACCCATGTTATATGGGAGAGGTGCTTTGATGGGTGTATGGGTGCAAATTGTGGCTAGTATGATCACTGTTTGTTAAAGTGTCTGAGTTACATGACCTACCATAATGTGTGTCAACATGATCTCTGCATAGTAACTGCTGATTTTAAGAGTGAGTGGCTTAATTACTCAGCACTTAGTAATGTCAGGATCATGCTACGTTGCCATTATGTATACATCACCCTCATCAGGTCTCAGTGCACAATTTTGTTCTTGTTATTTCTCATAGGGTGGCCACATTAATATTTATTCTAAATCCTGGCCTAGTTTAATGATGTGACAACAGCCTTTTTATCTCGCAACACAATCTACAAGCTCTGCTTTAAGGGAACAAACAAACATTCACAGTTTGTCTTAGCTAATACAAACCAATAATGACAAAAAGTCCTTTTATAACTCAGTTCAATAACAAATCCAACCCTCGCAAATTCTTGTATACTATTAACAAAATTCTCTCTCCAGGCTGTCCCTCAACTCCGTGCCCCTACCCAAATACATCTCCTCTGGAAACTGCTACTCTTCTCAATAAATGCTTTATTGAAACCATTCATTCACTCATACCTTCCAGCTGTAATGCAACTTCTCTGCCTACCCCTCCCAATCCTTCTAACAAACAACTATTCCCTTTACATCCAGTTCCTACTTCCTACATCAGATCTCTTCTTCACAAACTCAAACTCCCTCCACTGACAATCTACCTTCTACCCTCCTCAAACTTGCTGCTGACTCCATTGCCTATCCAGTACCTGTACTAATCAAGAGATCGATTCAGGAATCCACCATCCCTACCCTATGGAAATCCTTTTTTACTAGTCCCTCTGCATAAAGGTGGAAACTCTACAGACCCATCTGACTACCAACCTATAGCTATTCTATCTCTCCTCTCTAAGATTCTCAAAAAATGTATCCATTCACAACTACTCAACTACCTCCTCTAGCATAACCTCCTTACTCCCACTCAGCATGGTTTCAGTCCCAACCACAGCACAACTACTGCCCTCTTATCCTTTACACATACCATTACTGAGGCCCTAGACAATAACAAACTCATATCATGTCTCTTCCTTGACCTTTCCAAAGCCTTTGATACAGTCTCCCATCCCCTACTGCTATCTAAACTTGCATACCTCAATCTATCTTCTTCCTCCCTTGCCTGGTTCTCCAGTTACTAATCCTGCAGGCAGCAATCTGTTAAATGGCTCTCTTCCATTTTTCCATTCATACCTGTCCCAACCGGGGTACCACAAGGTTCCATCCTAGGTCCCCTCCTATTTAATGTCTTTACCAATGAACTCTATACTTCTTGTAAACAATCCTCCTTCATCCAATATGCAGATGACTCGACTCTCATCTCCATCTGAGACAATACCTCCAGTCTTCAAACTCTTACTCAACAGGCCTTCCTATCCACTGAACAGTGGTTGTCCAGGAATCTACCCATTCTCAACCCTAAAAAGACCAAACTCTTATTATTTTTCTCCCACTCTCTCTCACTCACCTCAAATCCACCTTTACTATTACTTCCTCTGATAACACTGTTATCACTAAACTCCTTGGGGTCATCATAGATGATGAACCCAAATTCAACTTGCACATCCTCGAAAGCATAAAAAAGACTCACCAGAAACTTGGTTTACTGTATCACAGCAAAAGATTTCTAACTACAAATGCCAGACTCTCCCTTGCACAAGCTCTTCTCTTCTCATCCATTCCATATGCTACCTCAGTACTCGTCAACATCCCAACTACTACTTTAAACAAACTCCAACAAAATTACCACAAGATAGCTAGATTTATCACAGACTTTCCATACAATACACATCACTGCCTTGCCCTAAATACTCTCCACTTGTTAGAATTCCCCCATCTTCTACTGCTGTCACAACTTCAAATGTTACAGTTCATTCTTTACAAACCTTCATCCTGCCCTGCTCTCTTTTCCTTCATCTCTATCTATACTCCTCCACGGACTCTCCGTACTTCTAATCAGCAACTACTACAAATCTACCAACCCCAAAATATAGCTGGCAAACTCCTATATAAGCACTCCGTCGCCCAAGCCTGGAACAAACTCACAAGAGACATTTGTTCCATCATTCACCCATTCCACTTTAAAGAAAAACTCAGACTTTATCTACTCATCTCCAAAATATGTCCTTGTCATGCCCCTACTTAAGCTCCCCACAACCCTACTATATACCTTTTCAGTCCCTCCACATACAGCTAAGTACTCCACTATTGTGGATACTTAATAAACTCTACAATCAGTACTGTTGTACTTAACTCTTTTTGTAAATATGTATATTTTTAGTCTGTAAAAATATTGATATCTATATATCATGCATTTGCATTTCTGCTTTGGCTCTCTAACGTTTTTGTATAACTGATTTTGACCATATTTTTGACTCAGATGTTTGATTCTCTGTAAACTGTTTGTGGGTTTTTTTTTTTTGGAGCTTTTGTCCATGGGTCTCCACTGAAAATGGGCCACAAGCTCAGCTGGACCAACCTGGTTAACAAATGTCAATAAATAAATAACTAAATAATATGTTAGAATTTCAAAAATACTTCATTTATTAAGAGACTTGTTTTACTTAGCTTTTACTAAGCTTTAGGGAGCTCTTAGGATCATAGGAGGTTACTAGGCTACCAACCCGTAGGTCATTTCAAGACTAGCCATTTCATCCCAATGTAATACCATAGATACTCTAGTCAATACCAATTATTGTATTTAGTAATGACTGCCCATGTCCAGGAGGATTGTGGGCACTATCCCAGGTAAGAATTTATGGTGTCCCATCCACTCCTCCAGGTTCCTTTTGAACAATGTCACAGATGTGCTCTGCTTGACATGAATTAGCAGCCTATTCCAAAGTTGTGGCAGTTGCTGGGAGACAAAGCTGTCCTTCTAGCATGTCCTATTCAAGTTGCATGCCATATTTAGGTCCCTATAATGGGTAGCTCTAGTCCCGTTTAATTTACATATGTGTAGCAAATTCAATAGGTATGGGTCAGACATTGCTCTGTAAGCCAGGCATAAGTATCCCTTAAGAAGTCTATATGCTACTGAATATAGTAACAGGGACGTTAGTCGGTCTGTATAAGACATGTACTAGAGTCCCTTGATCTTCTTAGTTAGAAACATCTGATGTCTCTTCAATTGTTCCAGGTGCGTTGTATGGTATATGCTGAATGGGGCATTATACTCAATTATGGGCCTGATTAGTGACAAATATAAAGGGGTTATAACCTCCTTTGCCCTAGAGGTGATACCTTTGCTAATCAAGTGTCCTATGCAGAAGGACTTCCTTACTACACTACACACATAGTGGTCAAAGTTAAGGTCACAGTATACTTGTGATCCCAGATCTCTTACCACTTTGTAGGTGCAATAGAGTACTGTTGTTAATTTGATAGTGTGGAGAGACATTGTTTTTACAGAAGGTAAAAATGATGTATTTCTTTGCATTCAGTCTGAGATTGTGACTAAGACACCAGTCATTGGTCTGCGTAAGACCCTCCTGAAGTATACTGACATAATTTTGGGATTCAATAATTGCACCAGTTTGCAGTCATCTGCAAACTATGTCAGCCAAAGCTCCTTAGTTTTGGCTACCAAATAGTAGGGGGCCCATAAGTAACCCTTGTGGCACACTGCTGATGACAGGTCAGCTGGTCGATGTGGAGTCACCCACTTTGATAGTGTATGACCCAGTTGGCAACCCATCTTACAACAAAGAGGTTTACATTCAGTTTGCTAAGTTTATCAGTCATCTGAGTGTGGGATTGTGTCAAAGACCTTTGCCAAGTCAAGATATGCTGTGTGTACAGATTTACCCTCATCAATGGGCCTGGTCACATTTTCAAAGAAATCCACCAGGTTTAGCAGGCAGGATCTGCCCTTGACAAAGCCGAATTTGGTCGGATCCAGGGTTTGGAGGTCACCTATGTCTTTATTTATGAGGTTCATGATGATACATTCCATGGCTTTACAGATGAGGTTGGTCAGATTTATGGGTGTAGAATTCCTTGGGTCTGCTGCTAAGCCACCTTTGTGGAGGGGAATAACTGTTGCTGTTCTCCATTCCACATGAGCAAAGCCTGTGGTTAGGCTGTGATTGAATACAGGACTTAATGGTGATGCTAGTTCATGATTTAGTTTGTTTAGAAGACAGACTGGGATGCTGTCTGGTCCCATAGAGACTGTGTTTTTCCTTAGATAGATGTGTTGGGTGGGGGGAAGTTGGGGGCAAGGTGTCTGATAAGTTTGGAGGGGATAAGGGGATGAAATATTTGCCATATCTGTCCACTATCAGGCTTGCTATCTCTGCCGGATTAGTGCGTATGATACCATTGTCACTAGTTCGGCACATGCTTGGGTCCTACCAGTTAGGCTAAGTGTGTAGCTGTAAAAGGCATTATGGTTATCCTTGGCTGTGATTGCTAAGTTTTTCTCAAAGTTACACTTAGAGGATTTGACATGTTGTCTTATTTGCCTGTTGAAGCTGAGAAGGTTGCTTTACCATTGTTGGGGCCTCACCTTAGTTTTCTTAGACAGCAACCTTTTGCATTTGTTGCAAAGTTTGTTGATGCTGGATGTCCACCAGGGTGGCTTGTTTTTACTTGGGGCTCTGGCTTTGATTCTCTCTGAAACAGCCAAGTCTATGCACTTATACATGTGATTGTACAGGGTTATAGTGTAAACTTCAGTGTAGTTACCACTTCCAGCTGGGGGTGGGGCTTGGAATGCATTTACACCTTCTCTTAGGAGGGTGTAGTTTGCTTTGGTGAAGTTTTTTAGTCTGACTTCACCCTTTGTGAGTTCTGATGTTAGTTCCAGTTTGAAGGTGACGGATTTGTGGTCAGATTAACTAATGAGGGTCCAACAGTTGTGATGGTGTATCTGTTTTTCATGTTAGTAAGGACCAGATCTAGTATGTTTGTTCTTCTTTTGGGGTTTGAACAATTTGTTCCAGGGCATTTGAGTTAACAAATTCAATGAACTTTTATGCTAGTGAGTTAGGGTTAGAGTAGGTTTCCCTGTTGATGGTGGGATAATTGAAATCCCCCATGACCAGAGTGTTTTACAATACGTGGCTTGACTCTAGTTTGGTCAAGTAGGCCGTGTGCATATCATGATCCACGGATGGGAATCTATAACTATTTACAACATAAATGGGGGTCTTACCCACAGTAATCTGAGCTTGGAGTAACTCCAGTCTAACTAGTTGGGAGGTGAATTTATCTGTAATGTAGATAGAAACATCGCCTCCTTTAGTTCTCACATGTTCATTTGTGGTCTGAATATGTGGAAGGCATTGCAGCCTTGTAAGGCCAGGGTTCTCTCTGAGGCCTTGAACCAGGTTTCTGTGACTGCACATACATCCTGCTAGTGTGATCCAGTGATAGAAGTGCTTCCAGGGTGAGCAGCTTTTTGTTTAAGCTCCTAGCAATTAGCAGCATAACCCTTATTTTGTTATGGTTGGCAATTTTCACATCAGTAATTTTGTTTTCGAGACTTTGAATAAAAAATAAAGTATGGGGAGGCAAGAGCCTTTGTAAGCAGCTGAAAGCCTACTGGTGCCAGGTGCAAACGTTCTCTGACAAAGCAGCGAGGTTTGTCACCCGTGTCATCCCAGGCTGCCAGAAACTGGATCTCCTTTGAATTATACTAAAAACTAAGTGAGTTATTGAAATCGATCATTTTTTGTTTATATTTTGGCATCATTCTAGGTGACAGTGCTATGCTGCTCAAGGCTAAGGACATATCTTCCTGAGACACATACTCAGAAAGCTCAATCATGTTTCTCTTCATATAGTCCTGTGAGGTATGACTCAGGTCATTCACTCCAACATGAGCTATGACAGAGTCATAATGGTACTTTTTGTCAAGAGACCTGTGTTCATGGGTGATCTGATGAATCCGGACACCAGACAGGCAGCTGACCAAGACCTTCTCCTTATCTAACTTGGTGAGTGGGACATCCATGTGTCTCACTATGGAGTCTCCAATGATAAGAAGATTTGGTTTTTGAGTGTTACACCTTAAGGACTTGGTAGGTGAGACACTGGTGTTGCTATCTGTTTTGGCTGCTGTGGGAGCTGTGTTAGTTGTAACAGTCTTTTGTTTTGGAGGTTTCCAGTGTTTTGGTACATTTTTTAGAGAACCAACACATATGTTGATTTAAGTGTTGGACGCATAATATATGCGTGAGTAGTGGTATTATGTGCATGAGTAATGGCGGGTGAGATGACAACCTCTTCAGTGTTACTGTTTTGAGTGCGAGAGAGCAGTAATTCAAGATTCTTGGTGTAGATACCTGTCTCACACTCTGTACTAGAGTGAGTTATTAGTAGCGGGTTGTCAGTGTACATGAGGCAGTTGCTACACTACCTTAGGAGACCCAAGTCAACAAGGCTAGCAGGAGAAACAAGGGTAGTCCAAATATTATCACAAAGTGTGTGCTTTCAGGACTGATCTAGGAGATGTTGTGTAGATGGATATTTCTGATGGGGTTTTTGGCTGGTGGTTTAATAGATCACAGTTCACTAGCAATTACTTCTTAGACCAGAGGTGTACTAAAGATGAGGACTGCAATAATGTACTACAGCTGTGTCTAAGGGAAAAATGGTCAAAGTTGTCTGGCTGTCTATGGCGCACAATTACATGGTGGTGCTGAGCAATGTGCAAACAAGCAGACACCCATTCAAATGCGGGGCTTAAATACCAGAAGCTAAAATATTTAAAAAAAAATTAAAAAAAACTGAAAAGAACCAATGAGGGTGCTTTTTCCAAGCCCTAGACGAATCACTGTTCACCAGACACGAATCCAATCAGCACACTTCTCTCACACGTGTGCAGAAGGTCTCCTTCCAATCAAACATGGCTTGGAAAATGTGCTTAGAATACAACAGCCACTACAAACAGACCCAGATGCGGCAAACCTTTATCTCGACTATGCTACAGTTACTAGCTACGTACACTAATTTAGGCAGGAAATATTAAAGGGATGTTTTAACCAGCAGAAAGACAGCAGTGAGACACTAAAAATGTTTTAAACAGCAAACAAATTAGTTATTTAAAACACTGTTTGGCAGGAAAACAGAACAGATGCTTTGCCAACAGTGAGAAGTAACAACAATTCCTTTGCAGACAGTGAAAATAGCAAAAAAGCTTTATAAACAGTGAAAACAGTAACAAAATATAATTTAATAGAAACAGCAATGCAGGCAAATACAGTATAAACAGTGCAGTTTAGCTTACAGAATTAAAATACAGTATTAAATAAGCAGAACACAATAAAAAGTGTAGCAAATGGTATAATCAGGTAAAAACAGGCAACTTATGGTTTTTGAGAAGCTCAGAAGCCTCTTGTCATCTCGTATCTCAGCTCAGAGTTGTTGCTTGTAGCCCATCTCAGTTCAGCTCAGTTCAAAGAATAATTCACTCTATTAATAATCCTGGTAATATTTTATTTGTAAATTAGGACATAAAAAATGTGATAAAATCTCTCTGTCTTCTCCACCCATCTTTTCATAAAACTAACATTGTCATATTCCACACTTGTACAATATCTAACCTAAACTATTTAGTACAGATCATAGATACAGAATTTTGTGATTTGTCTAACAGTCAGGTTTCTGATGTTGCATTAAATGATTTCACAATGAACTATACAGAGCAAAAAATAACACACTGACTACTTTAACATAAACTAAAGGCATTGAAATCTTATATCATAAAACACTTCCCTGCATGGCTGGATCCAGCACAAGGTGCCCTTGGCAGTTGCCTCAGGCCTGGTGTTAGCTGGGGGCCCCATAAACATGAAAAAATGATTATACTAACCCTGCTCAGCTGGTGCTCTGATTTATGACCTGTCCCAAGAAGTCTCTCTTGTTGTGATTGGCTTGAATGTGGGGGCCAATGAGAACAGGGCATACTAGAGCCCAATACTTTTGTACGGTTGAGCCAGAAAATGTATTTTTCCTGCTTATGTTCCTCTTATGTTCTTCTCAAGGCAAGGGCAGGGTCCTGAATGCCTCACATTGACTTTTCCTTCTGATAGCTACATTACTGGCAGTTGTATGGATTTACTTTCCACTGGATTACTGTGCACCTTCCCACTTAAAGTACAATACATCTATGGTTGCACAATGTCTTCATCAGGACAGTTACTAGAAAAGCTTCTTCAAGTATGCTAGTTGCTATTTACTGTCAACAGTACAGAAGAGCTGTTGCACCTCTGTTGGTTGGATTTATTTATACTTTGGGTCCATTACCAGCTGTAAAAGAGCCAGTAAATGCATGTGTGTGTGTGTGTGTGTGTGTGTGTGTGTGTGTGTGTGTGTGTGTGTGTGTGTGTGTGTGTGTGTGTGTGTGTGTGCTGAGACATGAGTACTGAGACAGATCTGAAAGAACTCTGGGTGAATACTGACACAGACCTGAGACACTTCCAACAGACATCAGACACTGGAGCAAGTCACCATGCCATACTGAGGCATACATGAGACATCAGTGTAAGTCATCATGCCATAATGATACAGACATGAGACACTGGGGTAAGTCAACATGCCATACCAAGACAGATATGAGACATCAGAGTAAGTCAACATACCATACTGATACAGACATGAGACACTGGGGTAAGTCACCATGCCATACTGAGACAGACATAAGACACCAGGGTTTATTTGCCAAGCCATTTCAGAAAATACACATGACAAATCTCAGTTGTCTACCCATTTTTTATGAACAAGCCATTAGCAAGTTAAGTAACTTGGTCAGAGTCGCACAGTAAACAGGGTCTACCCAGGAGCACTTTCCCTTAAATATCTTGCCAAGAGCCACACAGTAGGCAAATGCAGGTAGAAAGAGTTGAACCATGTACTCTTGACTGCAGAAAGGACCTCCTTAAGAGCTTGAAGCCTTAATCATCTGTATCAGCTTAATTAATTTATTAATTTTCTGATACATTACTGGGGATTACAGTCAGTCAATAATGGCAGTCATTACAGTTTCATTGTTCTTGTTCAGAAAATGCATGTGAATGTAAAAACTGTTTTCTGTTAACTTTTTTAATTGAATTTGAATGCTATGCTTCTTATCTGTCTCTGTTTTTTCTAGAACATCTCTGGTTTGTCTCATGTTTATACCCTGTCCCTTGTTAACTTCTATTTTTCAGTTAATTGCTGAGGATTATAGGCATTCGGTACGGGTCATTAGAGTTTTCTTATTGTTTAGGGAATGCATGTTACTGTTCTGCTATCTTTTTAAATTAATTAAAGTTATCTGGCACTTAAGAATCAAGCTGTTAATAAATTACTTTATGTAGTCAATATTACGGTTTTGAGTCCTTCTAGTCTCACTTTCCTACTGTGTGATTTTGAGCTAGTCAGTCAGATAGTGCTCCTGGGTTGCTAATGAAAAGTGGTACTTTATCCAGTGGGTTTTACCTATTTCAATAGATAAACACAAATAATATTTATAATTTTTGCTTTTTGGGGGTCTTTGTCCTCTCATTACTTTTGGCTTTGTCCAGAATTTTTGAGCAAAGAAGTTGAGAGGTATTTTGGTCTGTTCCTAGTAAACTATGTGGCTTTTGGCAAATTACTGTGGACTGCAGTCATTAAATAATGACAGGCATATCAGATTCAGACTTTATATCCTTCAGAAAATGCATGCTAATACAAATGTTGAAATTCTAGCAACATTATAAATATATCAGAGAAATATTTAAAACAGGTTTCTGATTTCTGGGTGTTTCATTCTGATTCTTGATTTAAGAAGTTGGAAGGCATGGAAGTGTAATATGTTGCAGTAAATGGTTCCTATAACAGTGAGTTGAAATACACTTCTCTGTCATTTTTGGTGTATTTGCTCATTCATTTAATCACAAGGGAACATCTGAGTGTACACAGTCATACACAGGACTACAACTGGTCACAAGAGTCAAAAAATACTTCCAACATCCCAGACTAGCTATAGTGTAAAAGAAGGCATTAGTTGTAATAAACAGCATCATCATCACATGAGCCGGGTTCCTATTATGTGATCGAAAGTATAAAACATCGAACACCACAAGATCAAGCTTGTATGTTCGAAGTTTTATAATTTCAAACACACACAAAAAAAAAAAAAGGACATAAAGTAACTGTCATAAGCAGGGGTGCAAGCCCTCCCTGCACCCCCCACACTCCTCGCTCTTTAAATATACCAACTCTGAGATCACACTACAGTGTGGAAAGGGAATATTTCCCTTTACTGCACTGTAGTGTGATCTCAGAGTTGGTATATTTCAAGAGCTGGGTGTGTGGGGGGCACAGCCCCGCACATGCGCGGGGGGGTTAAAACAGTTATTGAGTTGATTTTGTTTTGTTATTTTAAATTCGAATTGCTGAAACTTCGAACACTTGTGTTCGATGTTTTCAGGTTTGAAGTTTCAGCAACTCGATAACGTAATAAGAACCCCATATGAGCCATGTTCTTTAAGTAGGATCCTTGGTTTTCTTGTTTTATTGATGTTGACAGTGTGTTTATTATTTGGCTCTGAATAAACTGGACAACATGAAGTCTATAAATATGTTATGAATGCAGATAAATTTAACTTGTTTTTTGCAGGCACACAGTTGTGAAATACATTGTGTTTGATTACAGCAGTTTGTCAGGTACTTAGTGCAGGTGGGTAAGGCTATGAGCTGTTAATGCACTGCTTTCTGTAATGTCAGGTTTTATTATATCAGTATTCTTTAGTCAAGTGTGTGACTCTGACTTAACCACTTCACTAGACAGTGCTCCTGGACTAATCCTGAAAAGAGGCAATTGTGTCCAGTGGGCTGCCCTGACCTATTAGCAAACATTACACGTTTGTTTTTTTTTCAGTTCTTGCACACTTCACATTGTTGCTAATTAATGCTTCACTGTATGCTATTTGACTAAAAATCACATCATGTCTCTTGTGGGTTGGCATATGCAGTTTCAAGAAACATGAGTTTCCATGGAAGATAAGTTATCTGTTGCTTATACTGTCAGTTCTCAATGTGTGAGTATTTTGTTTTGTTTATGTTGCTGTTTTTGCTATAAAAAATTTAAACCAAGTTTTAAATTAAATCCAAATCTGTGACCATCATAACAGTTAAGAAGAAAATAGTATGCACATAATACATTTTGAACAATGTCTTAAGATACTTGGGGAGAGGCAGACAAGTAATAGAATACTGGTATGGCTGCAGGATGGGAGCCTAATCCATTACTTTGCGTAAAGCCTCATTTGACCATGATCTGGCTCTGCTGCCTCATTATGCAATTTTACTCCCACTATTGTATTTGTGTACCAGTAAAGATTATACATTACCATATTAAGTGAACAACATACATTAAAAATGGGACACTTTCATGAAGAGCCTATAAAGTAGATTAACTTTAATAACAGGATAACATGACTTACCTTTATTTCACCTTAAGGATAAACACACTATGTTCACATATTTCTATATATGTGACATCTGCACCTCCTCTGGATAATTTCTTCTTTGGATATGCCATCTGGCTTATGAGTAATAGTTTACACTAGCATCAGATCTGTAGCCCACCCTCCCCCAAGAATGCTCAATGCAGTTTCTAGTATAGAAGCTAGAGTTGCTTCTGGTTATCTTATCTCTAGATACAGTCATTAGGGATGTCATCAGAGCAACTTTAAGCATTTTCACTTTATCCTGACAATCCCCTCCAAAAAAATAATGTCTTTTGTAAGATACCACCTGAATAAGCAGATTACCTGGGTGCTATCTCCTGTGCAATAGTTTCAGTTCAGCATAGGCCTCAAAGAGAAATGCATTTTCCATCTTGTTTCCTTAACAGGAGTTCAGCAACCTTGGAGAAAGGTGGCAAGAGATGTTAGGCCCTCAAGTGTTTATCTTACCTATCCCAGTTCCAGTCCTGCCTTGTGAATAAGATGCTGAATAAACTAAATTAAATCCCTAAGACTGGGCAGAAGCGGGATCTATGTGAGACCCAGTCCTTATTCTTTACTGTGAGATATCATGTGTACTGCTGCCTCTTTTTGTTAACTTTTTGCTGTGGAGTCTGTTATGTGTACTTCCAAAGGATGGCATGGCTGATCTTGATCTCCTTCATGCTGGAGCTCAGGAACAAGTTTCTAAATGTCAAGCTGTATGAGAAAGTGCTCTTCAGATATTCTGTTTCCTGCCATGTTAAAGATATCCTGTAGTGGAAACTGTCTTTTGCATCTGTAAACTACCTGCATGATTTCCTTCTGGTCACTTATAGTACTGCTTCTTCCTGAACTGGCCAATCCCAAAAGAGAAAGAGACCTCCTCAACCTCTGAAGAAGACCTTAAAATGACCGACAGTCAGGTCTGTTCTAGTGTTGTCAGTTTTTTTTCAAGATGATGACTCCCTTCACAGTCTGCCTGCAGTCCTACATCAGGCTTGATACTGTCCATGGAAGGTGGTCTCTAATTCCATACTAGTTTGAAGAACCATCACAGATACATGGTGAGTTCTATAGATGGTCAACTTTGACCGTATTTTGGAGTTCTTAGGTTCTTATCCCCAAAGGGCTGCTCTGGTGTATCAGTGCATTTCAGTAGATCTCCTGGGAAAGGTCTACACTTTGGTGGTGAAGGGAGCCACAATGGTTATCTTGTTGTTAACGGATGGATGATGAATTTTCATATTCTAGACCTTAATGATTTTCTGTAGCAGCATGTTTGCATGGTGCTTTTGGACATAATGGACAGCTATTAACACATAAGTATATAGAGCCCACACAAGAGACTCTTTCATTCCACTCTTAGTATGTATCAGTTACAAAGCAATGAGCTGGCATTTAGTCTTTCTTCACTCACTAATGTCTTCACCAGGGTGTTGGCTCTGAAGGATGAAGCTTTGAAAGAGAAATGGTTCTGATTGCTGAAACATGAACCCAGTCATTTCTTTACCTGTATCAGCCTCTACTAGCTACTCCAACCAAGAATGTATTGATTCTAGCCTAGCTCTGCAGGCTCCTGGGGATCCAATCCATTGTGTAAAGCAGGAATCAAATTACTGTCTGATTCCAATTCTAAGTAACTCATTCATTGGGACTGAGTGGTACAGTACCCATATTCACTCATTCTTACCTTTGAGAAGGCTCAGGACATTCTGATGCTAGCTTGTTGGCTGAAGAGTTAGTGTAGAGTCTATCCACAAACCCTGCAGCATATTCTGCTCTTGATGGCAGTTCCATACATTATGATACCAGTTGGCTACGAAAGGGTGAAGATGCTGCAGTGGATCTGTAGTGTCAGAGGCTACACAGCCAACATGAGCTCAAAATCTTCCTTTTGGTACCAGACTCTTGTTTCCAGGTACTGTTCTGGTACAAAATTCACATCAGTTGTTGCAAATCATTCCTCTCCAACTAAATCCAGTGTACATCTAAACACTGTCAGTTTGCTTGTGGCTCATGAATTCATAATGGTTTTACAAATTTCATGAACTGTGGTCTTCCAAGGAAAGGGACTACAGATCAGCTAGTTGGCACATCAGTGCTTCCATTCCCAAATCCTTGGAGAAACATCTGATTCTGCTACTTCTTATTATTTCTTTAGGCAAATTCTACACTGTGTGGCATCCAGACAAGCAAGAAAGTACAAGGTGATAGTACATGTGCATATCAGGACCTTGAATCTCTGCTGCTGATTTATTGTTGACCTTAACTCAGGGTATGCCCCCCATACTGGACCTATGTTTATAAAGGAAACAAAACCCATTATATCAATTAAGAGTAAAATGTATGACCTTTTTATCTGCCAGCAATATTTTAAACTGAGCTGTATACATACACAGACATTATGTTCCTGTCTGACTGTTTTTTCTTCTTGTTGGTGTTCACTTTCTTTTTAGTCATATCTTTTGAAACACCTCAATGACTTGTCCCGCCTTTCTTCCTAATTATCAACTGATTTGTTCCCACTTGAGGCCTTTCTTTCCACTCAATGAATCAGATGTCATTAAATAGATGAAACACTAAGTTAATAAATACTTCATCAGCTAATTTTGTTTTCCTAGCAGATGAATAGTAAGTTAATTATAGATGAAATTCATTGTTTACTCTGTAGAAACTAAGACGAGCTACTGCATACTAATTTTGTTTTTCGTCTTACAGTTACCTTATAAGTTGCCTTGTTTGGTATTTATATTTTGTAGTCATTCAGCCTATATGATTTTTTACTTTTTACTAAAATTTTTATTCAAAAGTATGCCTTACCAACATACTTTTTTCTTAATAGCATTGACAACAATTGTACACTGCCCTATATTACATTGCAGTAAACTGTATTTAAATAAAATGTGACGATTACAGAACAGACAATGTGCTGGAATAATAACATAGATAACTGTGGTCAGTATAACCAAATAGGATGGTCGCAGTTGAGTTATTTGCAGTTATTGTAAAGTATTACTTATAGAAATATGGGTGTTTGTACAATAGAATAAATGTTTCAAGATTATTAACACTTACAGATTATAGGCATGAACAGCTGGAAAATTTAGAAGACAGTACAAGCAGGTCAGTTTTGTAGAAATTGAGATATAGAAAAGTTGTGTAAGAGTACAGATAGAATGAGGTATGGTGGTACAGAAGAGGGAGTCAGGTTTTAGGGAGTGTGGTTTTGGCACATGTGCACTGCCAGAGAGAGAGAAAAGGTGTTGTCTATGGGACTTCTTAAAGAGAGCTGTATTGTTAGTGGTTCTGATAGATGGTGGAAGGGTATTCCATAGTTTTGAGACAGTAAAAGGGTAAAACATTAGACCAGCTGAGAGATTTGTTTTTTCAGTTTTGAGCAGTAGTTTGTTTTCTGATCCAAGAGTTCTATTTGGGTGGTACATGGTAAGTAGAGAATAAAGAGCAGGGAAATTTGATGGTTTATATATAAATTTATGTGCAGTTGTTAATTGTAAATATGTGAGGTAGTATGGAAGGTCAAGCCAGTTTAGCTGACATAGTGATGAACAATGATGGGGTGAGAATTTTGCATTTGTTATGAATTTAGCAATCTTGTTGTAGCATGTAGTTTATCTAGTTTGGATTTCAAAGAGGACTGGATGTTGATAAAGATAGGGGCACCATATAATAGAGATGGTAGTAGAAAGGATGAGGCTAGAGACATTTTTGCAGAGTGGTTATAGAAGTAGATTATGTGTTTTCTTGAAGTTGCTGTCACTGTGGAGGTCAAATGTTAGGTTTCCATCTATGATGACACCTAGCAGTTTAGTACTTGGAACAACTTTGTTGATAATGTTGTTTTGGGAATGAACAGCAAATTTGTTCTTGTTGAGGGAGGTGTTTTTTTTGGGGGGGTGAATATCAGGAGTTTAGTTTTATTGGGGCTTAGCGTAAGATGATTATTAGATATCCAAGTTTTGGTTGATGCGAATGCATTTTGGGTAAGTAGTTATTCTTCCATTCGTGACTTGGCAGTGCAGATGATTGTAGAATCATCTGCATATTGGATGATGGTGTCTTGAGTAAGGATGATATGAAAGTTGTTAATGAATATGCTAAGCAAAAGAGAGGCCAGTATGGATCCTTGGGGAATACCTGTAGTTGTTTTAAGAAAAGGTAAGAAAGAATGTTGCCATTTGGTAGATTGTTGCCTACTGGTGAGGTAGTTTGAAAACCAGTTTAAAGTTGATGGTGAGATGCTTAAGTTGGAGAGTTTGGTGAGAAGAAGGGGTGAGATACCTTATTGAAGGCCTTAGAAAGGTTGAGAAAGAGTGAGGAGACAATGTTACCAGCATCATGGGCTCGGTTAACTGTGTCCATAAAGGAAATGAGCACTGTGGTAGTACTGTGGCCTGGCCTGAAGCTGTACTGAGTACGAGAAAGGATTTGATTTTGAACCAGATAATTAAAAAGCTGAGTATGAACACATTTTTCTAAAAGTTTAGGGATGGGGGAAAGAATAATGATGGGTTGGGAATTTGGAGATGCCAGAGTTTTTACTGCCTTTATGAAGAGGTAGAATATATGCTTTTTTCCAGATATGTGGTACATGGAACTCCTGAATAGATCTATTAAGGAGTATGCTGATGGGATAGGCAATATAACTCACTGATAGTTGTAGGAATGCTGCAGGTACATTGGCAGGTGCATTGATACCAGGTTTGAGTTTAAGGATTTTTTTTTATTGTGGAGGTCATGGGTGAGAGTGAAAAGCTAGGTAGAGAGGAAGTACTGGAGTATGGTGAAGATGGACCTGATGGACCTGCTGGGTTGGGGTTAGTTTGTGGCAAGATGGTGGTGAGGTTAGATATGGTATCAATAAAATAAGAGTTAAAGAGTGAGGCTATCTCCGTGGGTGTTTTATCTGGATTAGGACAAGGATTATTATTTGAGGCTGGGGAAAGTAAGGAAGTGATTACACTCCAGAACTTTTTTGGGTTTTGTTTATATTACTTTTGAAGTGTAAGGTAGTATTCTTTTTATTTTTAATGGCTAGGTGTTTTACTTGATTGTGTAACTGTTTATATTGAATGAGGTCAGAGGGATTTTTATTTTTTTGCTATGCTTCCCACGCTCTGTCCCTGGCAGTCATGATTTGCTTTGTGGGTTTGGAAAGCCAGCTGGCATGATTAGCTTTTATTCTCTTTTGACGGAGTGGGGCTAAGCTATTTAAGATCCTAAGGCATGTTGAATTGAAGAATTCAATAGCATTGTCAAGGGGAAGAGATTTTAATACTTCCCAGCTGATACTTTGTAAGACTTTATTAAAAGTGGTTGGGCAGAAGTGGGATAAGTCTATAGTTTGCTTATACTGATGTTTGCTTAGCAATAAGGTAGTTTTGCTTATTGTGAAGGCAGTTAAGTAGTCACTAATACTAATTGGTAGTGTGCCTGAAGAGGAGATTCTATTGAGTTCAGAGACCATGATCCAATCCAGGTTTAAGCCTTTGTTGTAATTATTGCTGGGTCCTTTTATATTGGTCATTAGCTGGGTGTAGTTATATAGGTTAATGTTGGTGGGAGGATGCTGATGGGAGATATCGACCCAATTAATGTTTACATCCCCTAAGACAATTGTTTCATTTTTAATATTATTAGTCATCCAGGCAAGAATATCTTCTAATATAGGAATGTTATTGCCTGGGTGATGTATAGGATCACAATACAAAGGCTTTTCTGGGTTATTACATTTTAGGTAGGCTACTAGTATTTCTGCTGTGGAGAACTGTGGGACAGGCTTTGTGTATGGAATTATAGTGAAAGCATTTGGGTAAATCAAGCTGACACCTCCACCTTTTTTCTGTAGTCTGTCTGATCTAAGACAAGCATAACCAGAGGATAGCAATTCAGCATCTTTGATATATGGTTTAAGCCAAGTCTGTGTATCGGTAGTGAAATCAGGTTTGTTTTGAGCTATCCAGGTATGTAGGTGTGGAATTTTGTTTCTTATACTTTGAAGGTTAAGGGTTGTGAAGTATAGGAATTTAGAGGAATTAGGGGAATCAAAAGTGGAAGGGGTGGGACCTGGGTTTGGATGTATGTATCCACACTGAGCTAAGTTGGAGTAAGTAGGGGGAGCTACAGTTTGTTTCCTTTTAGTTTTGTAGTGAAAGTCTAGAGCAAAGTTTGTATTTTGTTGTTCTGAAGGGGAAATATTTTTGCTTTGGTCTGTATTAAGTAGGGTTTGTAGAATTAATTCTGTTGCATATAGGCTAGAAGCTACTTCAGAAAAACTAGAGAGAGATTTTGCAAGTGTGGCTGTTGTAGAAGTATGTTTGTAAGATATATAAATTCTTGAATGTGATGTTACTTGTAGTAGGAGATACAAGGCTAGAGAGAATGTGAGGAGAATACTATTGAAGATGAGAGACGTAGAGAGGGGGAGATTATATGTCTAAGATGAAGTTGTATTTAGGCAGTAATAGTGTTATAGGGAAAGTATATTTAGAATGACAAGAGTGTACTTTGGTGGACTAAGTGTGGTAAGTTAGTAGATAAATGAGTCAGTGGGTATCAAGGAATGACTAGTGTGGGTGGGTGTTAAAAAGGAAATGTGATAGGATGGAATTAGAGGATGGCAAGATAGAAAAAAGACTAACTGGATGAGTGGAAAAGATGAGAGGAGTTAGGGTGTTTGATGGATAGTGATTGTATGTGTAGAGATGTTGGGAGGAGCATATCAGATCTCTCGTTCTTTCCCATATCCATATTTCTTTTTTATATACCCGTCAAACATCTCTAAATTTTGTTCTTTAAATTTTTGCACTTCCTCAGTTGCTTCTTTTTCCAAATGGCACAAGGTTTCTTGATCTATATATTGGTGCGATGGAGGGGAAGGAATACAAAAAGGGAGGCTAGAGGAGTTAGAGCAAGCACAGAAAAGACAGAATGGGCATGATGCTGGTGCAGAGGTTCTTGTCAGAGAGGCATGAAAGGGTCTACCTAAACAGTAATGTGTGGGGGGTGAAGCATGTGTAAAGAAAGTAGAGAGCAGGGAATAGCTGCTCTCTGGATCTTCAACAGTACTTTTTGAAAGATAGTATTGTGGACCATAGTTTGGTTTACAGGAATGGGTGATATACAGGAAATCCATAGAGGCATTATGGAGGGCATAGAAAAGTTAGAAAGTTGTAGGGGATAAGGAAAGGATGAAAAAAGTTAAGGTATTTAAATGGGGCATGTTACATTGACGTATAGTCTATTTTGGAGTAATTTCTCCAAGTAATTTGGATTTCCAAAACCATGATGGGAAAGGATCCCATTCTTAAGTCAGAGCTTGAGTAGAGTTCATGAAATTAGCATTGTGTCAGCCTTTAATGTTAGCAAGGAGTGCTCTTCTCAGCACCAGCAATATTCCAAGAATTGTTTCCTTGTGTAATTCATAAAGGGTACACATATTGGCAGCATAACTTAATGCAACTGTAATTTGTTTTTATTAGACTTGTTATTCCTACTACCACTGGAACTATCTCAGTATCTTTCTTCCACATTGCTCTCATGTCTGTTGGCAAATTCTGGTATTTTATTACTTTGTGTCTGTCTGTACATAGGACACTATAATCACTGGGTGCAGAAATTTCAACGGTCAGTGCTATTTTTGTCTTTTGTTCATGGACAACTGCATCTAGTTTTCTCACATTTATTTGTAAACTGTTGGTAATAGGTTATCGCATGTGATATAAACTTCACCTTTCTCTATAATGCTTTGTGGTTCATGATTCCAGTGCATCTCAGATACTTCTATACTATACTATTTGCACAATCCCCAGTGCCAATGTCTTGCCACATTATTATGCCTTTTAGTATATTGGCCCTCTGCCATGAGTGTATCATACCCAGCAACAAGATGTACAGCTGTTTCCAGTTCCTTTTATACAGAGTCTGCATTTGCCTGTTTCTCACACATTTTCAATGGACTTTGTAAACCAACATACACATAGTTCACTCTCTTGGGCTATTGTTCTTAGCCTTTTATATTTGGGTTTCAATTCAACTCTCCTTAACCACTCCTGCAGCAAATCTGGGTCAACCAGGGGTTGTTCCAGGAGATCTCTGTATTTGTCACTGTATCTCTGGCTTTTCCCGTTTTCTTTCCTTCTTACCCAATTCTTGTCCTTACATTCTTTCTTTTTTTTGGCACACTCAGTTACTGTGTGATTTCTGTCTACTTCTGGCTTGATTTTCATTCCTTCTTAATACAGAAATACTTCTGCTAAACTTAGAAAATATTTTATCTTAGACTCCCTCTCCTCATGTTTTAAAACTGTCAGTATGCCTGGATCTGGTGATGGCAGCATAATGTATGCAGTCCCATGATTGTAGATCTATATGTGTAATCAATCAATTTTGAGGAGGCTCATGCCTCCTGCATTGTGAGGATATATATATTCTTGGCCTACATGGATTTTTATATATCATTTGATAAGCAAGAAACATTTTACTTGTTTTCTTGTTCAGTTGATGCAATACTTTTTGGAGCTAATTAATCATACCAAAACTGTAATTTAGAACAGAAAGAGCAAATTGATTTATAGCTTGGACTTTATTACAAGTTAGTCCACGACCATGGAAAAAGGAACCAATTCTCGATTATAGACTGGAATAATTTTAATGCCAAAAGTTCTCTTGTCGAGATTGCAGAGCTGCACTCGGCACAGTCTGTTCACAGGTACTGCAAGAATCTGTTGGCCGAATGTAGCAGTACCAAACCTAAGTTGAAAGAGAGCAGGTCAACTGGACCTCCGCCGAGTGCAGCTCTGCAATCTTGACAAGAGAACTTTTGGCATTAAAATTATTCCAGTCTATAATCGAGAATTGGTTCCTTTTTACTGCTCCTTGGTTTTTGTTCTTTATTACAAGTTGTCAAGGCAAATTTCCATATTAGTTTGTCTTCTGAAGTATTTCTTACTGTGATTTCTTCTCATTTCTCCATGCTTGTTGCCAATCCTTCATCTATTCCAAAATTCTTACACACTCTCTCCTGCTCAAGTTCTGTTATATCACATTTCTGTCCCAGATTGATATTTTCTTAGCGCTAAATGCTTTCCTGGTTTAAATTTTGCTTTTGCATATTAATTAAGACCAAATGTCATTCTTATATAATCTGAGAACATTTTTTCAATTTGTAGTTGTGCTTTCAACTCCTAATCTGATTAATTATACAATTTTAAGTCATCCATATAAAGCAGATAAAACGTTTTTGAACAAGGTTGATTTCTGGGAGCCAAATTATAACCATAGCCTAATCCAGTAGCAGATCTAGGAATTAGCAGAAGGGTTGCTGTCTGGAAAGTAACTAACGAACTTTCCCAAACAAGATCCACACATCATGTATTCTACTTTAAAAAAGTAGCTACCCACCAATTATCTGAAATCCTCACTAACCTACCAGGTCACGGCAACCTAGGTTTTAAACATCTATGCAACCATTTTTTAAATGTTTGCCAACATGACTTCTATGTGCAAGCTCTGCTTACAGACTCTCTTTAACTAGTCACTCTGTTCCCAAATTTTGAAAAAATGCAATCAGCATTCTTCACCCTAATGGTGAATGCTGCCCTGCTCTCCCAGCAACTGCCAATTTATTTTGATTTTTCCAGTTCTGGGAAGTTGTTAAAAAGAACTTAATACCTTGTAGATCATAATGTATTTTTCTAGTTATAGCTGTGTCTCCTTTTGATATCATACTTTCAGATTAATGTATTTTTCTAGTTATAGCTGTGTCTCCTTTTGATATCATACTTTCAGATTCGGCTGCAGTACCCTCATCATCGTCATCCAACTTAACAATGACCACGACAACGTCACTGAGACTCTCAGTGGGACATTAGTACCCTCATCATCACCATCCAGCTTAAAAATGACAGCATCACTGAGACTCTCACTGGGACATTAGTACCCTCATCATTGCCATCCAACTTAACAATGACAATGACAGCATCACTGAGACTCTCAGTGGGACATTAGTACCCTCATCGTCACCATCCAACTTAACGATGACAACGACAATGTCACTGAGACTCTCACTGGGACATTAGTACCCTCATCATCACCATCCAGTTTAACAATCACAATGACAGCATCACTGAGACTCTCACTGGGACATTATTTGCTTAGGCTATCTGGGCTGTTAACTGTCTATAACCCCTTGTTTCTTCAACAGCTTCATTTATGAGTTGGGCTGCTTTAATCTAGTTAGATGTCTTGGGTATGATTTATTATAGGAATGATTATTTAAACAATGTTCTGCAGCATTATATTATTCTCTTTTAGATGTCTTTTTATCCCACTGCACAAGCGTGGCATGTATCTGTCTATACTTTTTTTCACTAGTTTATATCCATGTTGCTCTTTCTGATTATATTTTTCAGGGTTAGAAATAATCTTTTCAGATGAGCTGCTGTATCATTTGCAGTTCTCCAGTCCTCTATCATGAGCTCCTTCCTCATTTCCCATTTACCACAAGTTTAAAATATCTCCTGTTGTTTTCATCAAGGATCAGGTCTTTGCCCACCTTGTACAGAAGGTCCAGGCATGCGAATTTTAACTTAGCATACCTGTGATTCAGTTCTACAGCTGTCTCAGTGAGTTACAAAAACACTAAGTTTCTTCTTATTGTCTCTACTTCTTCAAATTACAATACAGTTCTAAACCTGTCTCCTACCTTATAAAAACTGTCACGGCATTTAGGTGTCATACATCCTCTGATTCAAGCCACTTGCTGACCTTATATATTCTTAAAGCTCAACTGAGTGCTTAGCCAAGATTAAAGATACCTCAGCACAACTGCCAGGCTTTGAATAAAGGTATCTTAGTGGTCTAACCAAAATACAGCCTATCATTTGTATTAATCTCTTCAAAATGTTCACACTTCTCTCTTAAAGTGCAACAAAACAGTATATGATGATTTATTCTCTTTTTATGGCCCGATGTTACCAATTCTTCTAAACAGTAAACAGTTTTCCCATTGCAGAGTGAATAATTCCTTGCTTCCCCAACTCAAAGACAAGCTAATGTTTAATAATCACTGTCTGTCATATCCAACACACTTATCCACATCTGTCCCCCCCTGACACACACACACACACACACACACACACACACACACACACACACACACACACACACACACACAAACTCTCCCTTGCTGCATTTCTAGTAATGCTTTCTTGCACCCTATTCATCTCCTTGTCCGACTCTCTCTCTCTTTTCTGAAGATTTATCATATCTTTAATGTCCTCAAATGCTTCCTGGAACTCCCTGCAGTGTTCAAGTTGTAATGGTTCTACATTTAACTGAACTGCTTCAAAACGTTTATACTAGCACAATTATGGAATGATATTAAGTATGACTGCTTATGTTACCTGGCAACTGCTGTGCCATTTTCTGCTTAATTGAAGTTATGATAGGGTTCTGATCTCTGACAATATTATTTTCGTACTTCACTGCAAATATTGCCCATTAATAAGGGCCATTATGCATCTTAACAACTAATGTTTTGGTGCTAATCACTTGCATAGCTTGTATTTTTATAATCCTTGCTGTACTGTACTAGCTTATGGCTGGAAAAGAGTTCTTTATCCAGTTTGTTTTACCTGTAAACACAAAAACAAATGCAAAAGAGCAGTTATACACCATTCAATAATTTCAAAACAATACCCTTTCACATTGTATTGCAAATGTATTCCTACCTGATACATAGTCCCCCGGATTCAACAAGCTCTGCAAGGAGTGCAGGAATAGTGCAAGAGCTACTGCATGCAATATGGCCACCGAGCGATCCAGGAATGAGTTCCCAGGACGTGCACGAGCACTCCTACTCTATTCCTGCACGGACACAACTGCTATATGCAAATTACCTCATTTGGTGGTGAAAAACATGCAAATGAGGTGAATTAGTGATCCAGGAAGCAGGCAGGCATCTGTGCAGGAATAGTGTAACCTGCAGAAATGTATTCGGTTTCAGTGGTGATCTCACAGGCATCAGCATCCAGGGTACTCCACCAGTTCCTGGATGCCATGTCAGCACATGCTGGTGAGCACATATATTTCCTCAACACCCATGAGGCATTGACCAGTAATATGCATCTCTTCCACCAAACAGCAGAATACCCTGAGGTAGTGGGTGCTATAGACTGCACGCACATACACATCAAGGCACCACCGGGCAAGTGGGGTAGGGTCTACATAAACTGCAAGGGCTTCCCCTCCATCAACTGCCAGGTTGTGTGTGATGCCCAGGGCATTATCATGAATGTGTGTGCTGGCAGCTCTGGAAGCTATCAAGAATCCCACATCTGGCATATGACACAGCTGTACCAGTCATTTGGCAGTGGGGACATCCTATATGGCCACCTAGTGGGGGATGATGGCTATGCACTGGAGCCGTGGATGATGACACCCCTCACAAATGCACACGCACCTGAACAAGAACTCTATAATGAGGCACATGCACAAACCAGAATCATAATAGAGGGTGTACTTGGGATGCTCAAGTCACAGTTCTGCTGCCTGGACACAACCGGTGGAGCCTTGCAGTACTCACCAGCTAAATGTATTAGATGTTCATAGTATGTGCCATGCTACACAATATGATCCTATGGAAACAGCTGCAGCAGAAACAGCACAGGGCAAGGACACACAGTCCCTCACCATTGCCAAGGGCATCACAGGAACAGAGTGACTCGGAGGAGGAACTACCTAAGCCTGCCCATATAGGCAGAAGGAGGCATGCCCAGTATGCTCAGGCCTTGGCAAAGAGGCAGCGCATAGCACATACACTGACACAGTAGAGACCCAGGGAATGACACCACTCTCTGACTCAGACATACAGTAAAAGGGATGTCAAACATGACACTATCTGTGCTTTACCATGTATAGAGAGTGTACTATGTGCATCTGACATAGTCACCCTCCAGCACCATCCTCAATACTGGCACAGCCACAAGGTAAGTCAGTCTTCCTATCAATTGCTGAATGGAGTAGTATGTTCTGATAGCTGTATCTATGGTATGGACGTGAGCATGCAAGGGAATCGGGTGTCTGAATGGGATGGCAGCAGATAGTGGGCATCTATATGGGCAGCATGAAATCCATAACAAATACTGCTGTCAACATACTAGGCAGTAACAGACAAGGTGACAAATCCCACTGCAGTACATGTGGTGGCCCAAATGTGTGTCCATAGGACACACACATGCATGTCAGTGAGGCTCACACACCCAACACCAGCCTCAGTCAGCAGGACAAGTGTAGATGACCATAAAGAGAGGCGGGGCTAAGGCCTCCAATTGATGGCAATGGCTAACAGCCCCCCTCCAGAAAAAATGATCCTTTTCCGCCTGGCTGAAATGGTGCAGAAGTTAGAAAACAAAATAAAACAGTAATCCAAACGACAATCCCAACAGTTTATTCAGAAAATTCGGTCAAGAGCTTTCTTCCAGGAAGCCTGGACTTCATCAGAACCAATTAAACTTTTCAAAGACCCCCATTTAAAAAGTAAAATGCAACCAATCAAAATCACTAAACCCATACATGTGATAAAGTTAAAAAGGCCACAAATAAATATTTTAATTTCTACAAGTATATATATATATATATATATATATATATATATATATATATATATATATATAGGTTAAAAAATGTGTTAAATACATAACACCTTTAGTTCAAAGTGCTAACGCTCTATGCTTTAAAAATGGCATGATAGATATATGTTCATTAATACCCCCTCCAGACCTACACAGACAGACTATAACAGGTCTGGCAGTTATATGTCAGTTCTGAAGGGTAAGAAGTCTTAAGACTGAAATGTAGGTCAATAAAACCCAAGATATGTGCTCTACTGAGATGCCTCCAGTCTACATAATATGTCAGAATACAAAATAAAATAGAAGCCAGCAGAGTACCTGAAATACCAGTACAGTCATAGCAAATGTTTAAAGTCATCAGGTGTGCCCCCCCCACCACAATCATATGTAGAAATGCAGTAACATGTTAAGTATGAGGTGTAATAACAGTTGAGCACAGATTACGTGATCTGGCCCAATCAACAGGATAGATTGTTGCATGTGTACAATGTGCAGGGGTCCATGTGTTAGGTTGTTGTGTGTTTAATATTGTCTGGAAGTGGTCAGCATGTAGGCATGGAGGGTTGTATCTCAGTGGCCTATGGGCAGTACTGTGGATGACAAGGCCATGTTCTGACAACTGCAGTGCCAACCACAGTGCTTCTCAGCAATACCCATGTCAGCAGTCATTCATACTCACTGTCCAGATGTCAATATCTATCACCATCTGAAAGATGGACATGCAATGAATGTGGGCCCATACATACACACAGTACACAGGCTGAAGTTCCCTAGACAGAGTACATAAAATGTACCAGTCAACTGCACACAAGTTTGGAATTGTACATACAGGTTAGCAGCACATTAGTTGTCTGTGTAGTATGGAATACTGATGTAGTCTGGACACTCACTGGCAGACCACAAAAGGCACAGTTATGAAGGAATGAGAGACTGCCTATGTCCCAGCAAAAGGCAGCATAAGGGGGATGTCCCAGATATATCTGTGAGTCAGCTGCAAGTAGCTTCCATATCACACATGCACACAGCCCACCTCACCATCAGCCACAGGTTTATCACAGGTCATATCCTTGTGGTTGGGAATGAGTACAGTATGACCCAATTCTGTATGGGAATACCCATAGAATGCAGCATACTGAAGAGGTGTCCCATGCAGGTGTGTCCCTAGCTGTAAGCAGCACCCTGTCTTCATTCAGATGAATTGGCAATATGTACAGGAACTATTGTCATTAACACCTCACACACTTACACTTTCACCCCAGGGAAATCCACTGGCTCGCAGCCTGGGAATGCAGAAGTGACAGAATACACTGGCCTGCTACAGATGGCCTACATCACTACTAAATGGCCAAATGCCTGTGCCTCACCCGTAGTGCCAATGTATGGTATCTCATGGGGTCCCAACTAACAAATTAACACAGTCAACAGAACTCAAATGCAAGGCCATGTTGATGAATCCCAATAGCATGCCGACCATGTCCTATTGCATGAACTGTGGACCAATCCATAAATACTGCTGGGATTAAGGGCCAACTATAGGGATACTTCACAGATATTGATTGCATAATGTTAGGACGAGGATAGAATAAGAGAGTGGGGGGGGGTGTAGATGCATGGACATCATGGAGTGTGTGAAGTCTGAAACTCTGATGTGAGCCCATACTACCCCTGCCTGCAAACCCAGTAATAGGTGGCTACAAACCTGCTTGTAAACCACAAAGTGAAGGGAAACTGACCAGATATATGAGCCCTGTCTCTGGGTAACCTGGGTGAATCTGTACAGCTGAGATGTATGACCACAGCAGGATATGGCCATTCTGCTAAGTCGATATATATATATATATATATATATATATATATATATATATATATATATATATATATATATCTATACAAGAAGGGGATCCTCAGCCACCATACTACCAAGGTGCTGGACCATTTACACAGATCCATCAGAAAGTGTCTGTAGCTACTCTTCCAGAATGGCAGGAGTGTGCAAGAATGTGTAGGCTGTGGACCACAATACTGGACTCAGCTTCATTCATCTTATATTTCCCAGTAAATAACTGAGCAAATAATTATATCTGTCAGTAGTCAATTACATAATATATCACATTGTAAAACAGTACATATGTCTGAATATCTCTGCTAACACCAACCATGTAACACAAGCAGCAGAGACAGCAATAGTTACAATATTTCCCTATCTGTCGCCCATTGTGACTCCATATTGTCAACCTATCTACATATATCCTGCAGAAACAGGTTGCTATCTGTAGGTTGAGAACACCAAACCATGGACTGGAGTACAACCCTACCTGGAATGGATTCACACACTCAATACAGAAGGTCATACTGGTCATGCTCCTACACTTAGAGAAATGAAGCCCATGTCTGACAACACAGTGGACTATACATATCTGTCATTTGCAGATGTCTGTGCACACACACCAAATTGTACACCATTTATGCCTCAAACACATTGGATAGGAATACTCACACATATCCAAGGCTAACACACTATAATATGTCAAACATACACACCCAGAGATGTGGGAAAAGAGATACTGACAGTGGCAGATAAAATTCCATTATGAGGCCTGTCCCACCCACTATACATCCAGTTGACCAATATCACATGATGTGCTGATGTCAAACACTGTAGACATTTCTTTTGGCAGCGCTCAGCCCTATAATGTCTGTTATGCTTGTGATAAATGTGTAACACAATAGTACAAATCAGTATTCATGTAGCATGTGTATACTGAGTTCTGTCAAGTGTAAAGTTGTATGTGACTGAGTGTGTGTGTGTGTGTGTGTGTTTCCAGAGGAATGATTTATGGCTCATTCACACACACTGCACTGTCCATTGTCCGTGTTAGCACTCCTGCTGATGTCAGTCACCTTGAAATAACCCTTTGGCTAAATCTTAGCCCTATAATCTCTGTGGCACCTGTGATAACTATGTAATACTGTAGTATAGCAAACTAGTTAGGTAGGAGTTGTAATCCCAAACATGGCAACTGTGACAGTGTGTGTATGTGTATATGTATGTGGAGATGAATGATTTGGAGGCCATTTACACTTACTACACTTGCCATTGCCCACTTTAGCACACCCACTGGTGTCACTCACCTTGAAATAACCCTTTGGCCAAATCTCAGTCCTCTAAGCTCCGTGGTGCTTGTGATAACTGTGTAATACTGTAGTGTAATAAACTAGATAGGTAGGTGTTCTAATCCCAGCCATTGCAACTATGATGGTGTGTGTGTGTGTGTGTGTGTGTGTGTGTGTGTGTGTGTGTGTGTGTGTGTGTGTGTGTGTGTGTGAAGAAGAATGATTTTGAGGCCATTTACACTCACTACACCTGTCATTGCCCACTTTAGCACATCTGCTGATGTCAAGTCACCTTCAAATAACCCTGTGGCCAAGTCTTAACCCTATAACCTCCATGGCACACATGATAACTGTGTAATACTGTAATGTAACAAACTAGTTAGGTAGGAGTTCTACTCCTAGACATGGCACCTGTGAAAATGTGTGCATTTGTGTGCGAGTCTTTGTTGACACCTGATGTTGTGGTCATTCACTCTTACTACACTTCCCTTACCCATCCTTTAGCTCTGCAGCTGATGCCACTCACCTTCAAAGATACCTTTGGACATCTTTGGACATCTTTGGACATCTTTGGACATCTTTCCACCATATAAGCTATGTGGCGTTTGCAATAACTGTGTAATACCATAGTGTAGCAAAATAGTTAGGTAGGAGTTTTAATCCTGGTCCTAGAAACTGTAATAATGTTTGTGAGTGAGATTTTGTTGACACCTGATTTTGTGGTCATTCACTCTTACTACACTTCTCTTACCCCTCCTTTAGCTCTGCAGCTGATGTCAATCACCTTCAAAAATACCTTTGGACAACTCTCCAGTGTATAAGCTCATGGTGCTTGCGATAACTGCGTAACACTAGAGTACCAATACATAGCTAGGTAGGGATTTAAAACTCAGTACTGGGAAGAGTGTGTGGGTGTTGGTGTGATTGTGTAAATAACAAGATCCATTGCAGAGTGGGTTTGTTACATTTTCATATAGAGGACCTATATGTCCCAATGTCACATTACAAGGCCAACAGTTGTCAAACACCATAACGTTTGTCGTAGACAATCCACAGCCATACATTTATATATAGGCAACCATTATAATACCCAGAGACCTCTCACAACTCATGGATCATACACAAACATGATTGGCTCTTTCTTTCTTCCTTTCTTTCTCTCCCTCTGTCTCTCTCTCTCTGTTTTGTATAGGCAGTGACTTGACTTTGGTAGGTAATGCTCATGATCAGCTGATGGCCTGTGCATGAATTGGAGTTCTCCACTTGCTAATTGCATGTGAAACAGATGTGGTATCATTCCTATAGCCAATTGTATGGAAACACACTCCAATAAGTAAGCACTGCAAGTGGGTGTTGGCCCTTCTCCTTCACTGTGAGCAGGACTTTATGTGGGTGTATGAAAAAAAGCATCACAGAGGGTAGTTGCAAATTCCTCTTACAGCAAACACTGTGGAGACAGGCCAACAAAAGGGAGGGGATGTCCCAGACATGGGGACAGAATGTAAGTATTGCTGTTCTACATTTGAAGTAATGTTGGTTTAACAGGGTTTGTGTGGATATGGCTGTTCTGTATGATTTAAAGTCTGGCATGACAGTGTTATGTAGTTGCGAAAACCCTCACATGTGGGGCTATCTGCAGACTGGCCAGAGTTTGGAGTCTTAGATTTGGTGTGCTACTCACACAATTTCTGTCTTTGTAAATGCAGTAGCATACTCTGATGACTGTAGTCAGTAAATGGTAACATCCATGTATGTTGCTGACTTCATATCCCTCAGAAGAGATATGTCAGAACAAACCCTGTTACACCAGCAATACTCTCAATTTATCACTGCAATATGTCAATATTGGCCCTTTATTTGTGCTTCTGTCCCCCAAGTCTGTCACCCTTTGTTCATACGTCATGTAGTAAGAGGTGGATATGTACAGTACACCATTATTTACTGACACAATCCCTGATATCAAGCCAGTGATATATCAGACTGCCAGACATGTAATGTATAGGAGGCCTAATAGTTGAGGACAAAACCTGGACATTCTGTTGTAGTCTGTACAGTAGTGAGGTATGTGTACTTATGGTGATTATTGACAGAGTATCTGTATTATGTAATAGTATATTTTGACCATATTATTTGGCCTCTGTAGAGACTGGGGTAGATGTCAGTGTTATTGTTCCTGTTCTATCTGACATTGCATGCTGCTCCAGTTTCTGATACCCTGTTAGCCATTATGTTTGTAGGGCCAGACTGAGATATGTCCCATACCACAGTCAGGCATCACACTACACTGTGAATTGGGGCAGCATATGTAGGGTAGGTGTGTGAGTGGCAAACATAATGATGACTTTTGTTCACACAGGCCATAGACTGTACTATTACTTAGGATTACCATTATGTGACTGTGACTGTGTTTTGATTGGTTGTGGGTATGCACTTTCACACTGGTGTCTGTTACTCCATGCTGTTGCATGCCTGTAGTGCCTGCTATATTTGCAATTACATGTGTATTCCCCCACAGGTAGATTGGGTTAGTGTTGTGGCAGTCTGCCTGTAGTGTAGACAGTGCTTGGTGACATACCTAGCAACTCACTGTATTTACCCTAGTGTGATGTTATGTCCAGATATTTGTCAGATGTGCTGTTGCCTGGCCACCATATGTGTTGTGTATTTCTGACAAAGCAGTGGGCTGGTGTGAAGATGTATGTCACTAACTAGTGTGAAGTATGTGGTTTGGGACTTCTGCTCCTCCAGTTAATATGTGTTAGGACAGAGAGGAGGGTGTGAATGCATCAACTGTGTGTACTTATCTAGTCCAGTATTTCTGATATATCCCCATTTTCATGGCTTTAAAAATCCTCTTTGTCAGGCTTTTTCCACATTTCTTGCACTGAGGCATTCTGTGTATACCTCCGGACAGACCAGATTGTTTCAGACTGTCCATGTTTATTGCTAAGATTTCTTCTGTATTCCACATGATTATTACTGTGATTTGTGTGGTACTTCACTATGATGATTTTATGATGTCTGTCAGTAATTGATGGAGTACATGTCAGTTTCAGAAGAGCCTTCCTTCACAACATGTATGTTGACACAACCCCGGTCACTCTAGCAACATTCTACATTTATAACTGCAATACATACATTACGTTCCCTTGCACTAAGAGGTTGATAGTTATGGTGCTGAGGTATGACTCCACTACATGTCATGGGCATATATATATATATATATATATATATATATATATATATATATATATATATATAGATAGATACATATATATATATATATATATATATATATATATATATATATATATATATATATATATATATATATATATATATATATATATATATATATATACATATATATATATAGATCTATATGTGTGTGTATGAATATGTGTGCATATATATATATATATATATATATATATATATATATATATATATATATATATATATCTACATATGTATAAACAAATATCTGTATCCTTTTATGTGTAAGCATGAGTGTTGTATATACCTTCTCAGATGTATCCCACCATATAATCTGATATGTGTATATTTACATATAAGAGCATGACTGATTCAACACTATTTTCACTTACAAGTACTCAACAATTGTAGTAGTCAAAACAGTTGTTCAGTACTATTCAGTATGTGTACTGAATGATATATTTGAAAAAACAACAGATATCTTTGCAGCTCAGATGGTTTAGTGGTTAAGTGCTGTGACTATTGTCTAGAGGGTCCTGGTTTCAAGACCTCCATGGGGCTGTTTATTTTATTGCTAGGCAGAACAAGGACTATTGGATACTGAGTAGTTAAGGCAATTTTGAGCAGTTTTAAGTGAGCTTGTGTCGGTTTGCGTGACAGTAAGTGGTGCTAATGTATGGTTAAATGAAAAGTGCTTACACCATGTAGGCTTCACTTACCAGTGCGCAAATCTCCTTAGGATTTACATTTAAGCAATGCTTACACATGTTCAGCCCTGGTAACCAGTGATCACATTCCAGTCTGATAAAATAGCAGGGTAATGACATCTTTAGTAAGTGTATTTAATTCTATGTACATAACATGCTTCCATGTGCTGTCATTATAGTAGTAAGGGGTGTGAGTATACTGTATGGGACACCTGAGTATACATGGCTAGTACCACAATCTTTTCTCTTTGTATGTGTTTCATACTTGGGAAGTATTGCAGGTTATATTCAGTCACACTTGCATGTATTGTATCATTACATTACTACTTTTAACAGTGCTTTTCCAAGTAAGAGTAGATTGCAGATTGTAGTACTGGAACCATACACCCCTACATGCAAAGCTGGACTCTGAGTACTGACTATCATGTTCTTGGTGTTTGATCTGTATGTTTTTATGCATCTCCTATTGGATATTGAACTGATATGTTGAAATTAACTGTAGACTACTATGTTTTTTAGACATGTCATTGAGGCCTGCTGTCATGTAACAATGGCATACCTATCAGTTTCAGACTTCTATCTGTCACAATATTCATCCTAATGCATAACCTCTGGGAAAAACGGTTGGAGATGACTTTATCAGTCCAAAATAAGTACGATGCCAAATACAAGACGGAGCCAAAATCCGGAGTTCAAACCACATAAACGCCTTTATTTCCAACAGTACGTTTTCGTCCTTCTAAACAGAATGACTTCATCAGATGTTACTGGGAGTTGCCTTTGTTTTTTTCTTGGTTTTTGGTGCATTATCGGCAATACGGATATGGAGTCTAACCTAGTTCCTGATTCTAAGGGACAGGAAGACGTTGGTACGACGCGCAAGCTGATAGGACAGCTTACGGAGTTGATTGACTTGCTGACTCCCCTTAGTTTGTCCCTACTATGCCAACACAGTGAAAGCAACATGCGGAGGGCTTATGGAGGTGTAAGGAACAACGTAATCAATGGAGAAGACCACGAGGATGGGAGAGAGCTTATGGGCACCAATTTGGACGCCGGCGACTCCGATAATCTGAACAGTGACGTTTTTAATCCGTTGAACACCCCACTTGCTTTACAGACTCAGGAGGGACAAATTGGTACTGGGCTTGACAAGGGGAGTACAGCTAGGAGTTTGCCTGAGATTCGCAGGCACAACACAGGTACTGGAAACGCTTTTTCTTGCAACGAGGATTTAAACTCTTGGTTAAATCACAAATGTGATTTTAAAGCCAATTTTAATATTACTGACTCAAAATACAATAACAATACGTATACATTAATGCTGAGTGACCTATCTAGACTTATGGGTAAATATAGAAATTTGAAAATTGAGAATGAGTATTTAAATGAATGTGTGCACAAAGAAATTGTTCCCAAAGGCCTTAGGCTTTGGAAATTTCCTAATAATGTGATTTCTGGCTCTGAATTTCACAAAGAATTACTTAGTGTTTTCAACAATTGTGGTTTAAATGTTTTAAAACTAATGATTAAAAACAACAACCAGGTTATGGAAACATTACATAAAGACATTATTGAACTTGATTCACGTATCAAAAGTGATTTGTTATTCTCTGTGAATGAGGAGAAAATAAAATATTTTAACCTCAGGAAAGAAATAGAAAGTAAATGTAATGATGTTATTAAAAGGAAATTAAAAAAGTTAGAAAGGGACATTTTGGAGTACAAAAATAACACTTGTTATCCAAAACCGCCCTTCAGAAGGGAACATCATCATGTACTAAAACAGCCAACTCCCTACTAATAGCACAACTTAATATAAGAAGTTTAAATAACAAAACTCATCACCTCCATTCACTTCTTGACTTACATGCATTTGACATACTATGCCTTACCGAAACTTGGCTAAAACCCTCTATTCAAGATCAGGAAATCACCCCTCCTGGCTATAATATACTTAGATGTGACCGCATAAGGAAGAAAGGTGGAGGCATTGCTATTATCTATAAATCTAATCTCCAAATCACCCTCTATAATGAACTTCCATCACTAGACTCCAAAGCTGAAATATTATCTATCAAGCTAAACATTAACAACAATAAATCGATTTATCTAATTTGTATGTACCTTCCCCCTGGAAATAATACTCATATTCTAGAAAACTTACTTAGTTCACTTTCTAACCAACTACCTCAGGAAACCATAATACTTGGTGACTTCAACATTGACTGGATGACCTGTTCATCCCAGCACCCCACCAGCCATATAAATCTTTATGGCTTCTCTCAATTAATAAACACTCCAACTAGAATCCATAAACCCACTAAAAAAGAAACAACTCTTGACTGGATCCTTACTAATAACCACCCAAACATGTACTCTCCAGGAACTCTTCCCGATAATATTAGTGACCATATGCTCACATATGTTATTAGACAAAAATCACATATCCCAACTACCCATAAACTAAAGGTGTCTCGCTCAAACAAATTCTTTAACCCTGATAAGTTTCTGAATGAATTGAATGCATGTGACTGGTCTCCAATTACTACCCTCGAACTAAACGAAGCAGTGGCCTATTTTAATACCAACTTTTTAAAATCCTTGACTATCATGCTCCCATTCGTTCTACTAGGATAAGAACGAAAGCAGCCCGTGGCTTACTAAGCAAACTAAACAAAAATGCTCCTTA
Source organism: Protopterus annectens (assembly GCF_019279795.1). Lineage (NCBI taxonomy): Eukaryota > Metazoa > Chordata > Ceratodontiformes > Protopteridae > Protopterus > Protopterus annectens. The sequence continues at coordinate 756,271,755 of NC_056744.1, forward strand.
GAAACAAAATTTGGGCTAAATGGAGAACTACCAAAAGTACATCTGATCACCTACTCTTTAAACAATTTAGAAATGCCACTAAGAAGGATACTCTTTCTGACAAAAGGAATATTATCTTCACCTTCAACAAACTAATCAACAATCCCCCCAAAAATTTTGGACAGGTATTAACAAACTTCTTAAACCAGGCCATTCAACTACTCCTACCCCTTCAGGCTTTAACCTCAACAACTCCACCCTGATCCCAGATGCCTTTAACAAGTATTTTACAGAAGCCATTCAAACACTAGCTAATTCATTACCCTCTTCCACTACCTCCTTACCTAATACCTCTAACACCTCATCCAATGCCTTTTATATTCAGCAAGTTCCTTCATCCCTTATTTATAAACTTCTCAAGAAACTTAAACCTTGCACCCCATCCGCTGACCAACTCCCATCAGAATACCTTCAAATCGCTGCAAAAGCTATTTACTACCCCATATCCATTCTTATTAATAGGACTATCTCTGAAGGAAAAATCCCCACCTCATGGAAAATATCTTATATAATACCTCTACATAAACGGGGCTCCCCTATTGAGCTCTCAAACTTTCGCCTATTGCCTTACTCTCCCCATTAGCAAAGATTATGGAAAGATGCATACATAAACAAATTCTTAACTACCTTCTACAAAACAAACTTCTAGCCAATAGTCAACATGGTTTTAGACCTTCCCACAGTACTACAACTGCCCTCCTTTCCTTCTCTGATGCCATAAATAATAATAGGAACAACAATCTCTTCTCATCAGCATTATTCCTAGACCTGTCAAAGGCCTTCGACATGGTTAACCATAATATACTTCTGCACAAACTAAATCTCTATTCACTTGGCTCACAAACTCTTCAATGGTTCAGGAGTTACCTCCAAAATAGGCAACAAGCAGTGCTATGGAACAACACCCTATCCTCCTTACTTCCAGTAAACATTGGGGTTCCACAAGGCTCAATCCTAGGTCCCCTTCCTTTTTCTTTATTTATTAATGACCTTCATCTGAATATACCCCAAGCCATCTGCATTCAATATGCTGATGACTCAACTCTAATCTGTGCTGCTAATAACATCTCCTCCCTCCAGTCCCTCACCCAAACAGTCTTCCATAATGTAGAAAAATGGTTTATGGAACAATCCCTCCTTCTTAATCCCAAAAAAACAAAACTTCTTCTCTTTACCCCTACAAACAAATCACCAACACCTTTCTTCACTATCTCCTCTAAGAACACTACCTGTATAAGTCCAGATATGACCACTCGCCTATTAGGTGTAACCATTGACAACCATCTTAATTTTGATGACCACATTAACAACACCATTAAATCAGTTAACAAAAAAATCGGTACTCTCTACAGAATTAAACCCTTTCTTACCCCAACTGCTAGAAAAACAGTGGCCCAGACCCACCTGATCTCCACCCTTTTCTATGCCTCTGCTATATATACAAACTTGTCTAAAAATAACATCACCAAACTTTCTACCTGTTACAATAGTATTGCTAGATTCATTACTGCTACCCCTTTTAGAACCCACCGTTGTCTTAACCTCAAGCAACTTGACTGGTTAGAACTCATCAACCACTTACTCTATCAACAACTAATTATCATTCATAAAACCCTTTACTATCCTGATGCTACCCCTAGCCTTACAAAACTGATTTCACCTTATAAAAACCTAGCCACACTACGCTAATAAACTCCTTGTAGCCTTAACCAAATCAAAGAATAAAGCTGGGGACTCATTATTTTCAAATTCTGTCGGGAAGATCTGGAATCAACTACCTCAGGAAATAACAAACCTAGACTCTACATCCCTTTTCAAAAGACATATCAAAGAACATCTTAAAACTCAATGGCTGTGTCCTTGTGCTAATCCTGACTGAAATTACTTCTCTACTACTCCCAACTTCCCCCCCTTGCCCAACTGTCCCTCTAAAAGACTTTTTTTTAACTTTTGACAGTATTATCTTTGAGAATGTCACTAACATTTTTCTTCTTCCCTTCACCATGTTATCACACCTTAAATTTTTTTTGTATCTAACTGCTGAATGTTGCTTACCTTGTAATTCTATTATTAACCAACTATTTTCTGAAAAATTGTTCTGCTTGATTTTTGTTTTCCATTAATTTTGTATAAGTCCACCCTTGAACTTATGGTATTTTGCTTAATATTTTTAATGTTAATGATTGTTTACTTCTTGTAATTGGAGCTTTTCTCCCCGGGCCTCTACTGAAAACGGATATTTGTCCAGTTAGACTAGCCCGGTCAACAAATGTAAAATAAAAATAAAAAATACTATAAGGAAGGGCGGAATAATTATAATGTACACAACAATGAAGGAGAAGAAGGGAGATATGAGGTTTTTAATGATTTTAATAGTAGTGGAGAAGATCAAACTAACTATGACCAGGAATTTTTATTTATTTTTTTTATTTTATTTATTTTACATTTGTTAACCGGGCTAGTCTAGCTGGATATATGTCCATTTTCAGTAGAGGCCCGGGGAGAAAAGCTCCACAGATACTAAATTACAAGGAGACAAATTATAAAATAAATTCAGTACAAAAAGAATATACGTTTAGTAACACAAAAAAAAAAAACTAAATTTCTAAGGAACACACTCAAAATATTATTATTCAGTAAAACATTGCAAAACAATTACGATTAGCAACATATATTTGATAATCCGTTGGAGAGAAAAAAGTAGAATGGGAGACTCAGAAAGGAATTACAGAAGAAATACAAAGGCAGAAGAGAGAAAGAGGCAAAAGTATAGAGTAGAAAAGAGTATTGTGATGGAAAAGAGAGGGGAGAGAAAAGGAGGAGAGGGTAGGAGGATAGGAGGAGAGTAGCAGGGTAATAGGAAGGACGAAGTAAAGTAAATAAGTATAGTGTAAAGATATTAGTAGTATAGAGGGAAGGAAGAAGATCAGTCAGGAGTCCTGCAGGAGCAGAGCCAGTGATTTTGGAAGTACAGTTTGATTTTTTGTTTGAAGAGTGGTAAGGAGGGGATTAGAGTGATATCAGTGGGTAGCTGATTCCATATCCTTCCTACAGTATTAGAGAACAGAGAGTCACCAGCTAAGTTATGGGACTTTACAGATTTGGTCATGAGTTTAGAAGAAGATCAAGGGAGGTAAGATTATTGTAAGGGATTAAAAGTTGAGAAAGTATAGGGGTATTATAAGGTTGGTACAGTATCTTGTGAGCAATGGTAAGTTGGGATATCAAAAGACAGTTTTGTAGCTCCAGCCAGCCTAGGAGTTTTAGGTTTTGACAGTGATGTGTTCTGAAAGGGTTACTGGTGGCAAAGCGGGCAATGCTATTGTAACAAGTTGCTAGTTTATTTAGGTTGGCCTTCTTAAGGTTAGTGAAGATAGGTGAGGCATAAAAGAGGGTAGAAATCAGATGGGAATGGGCAATGGTAGCTTTGGTAGAAGGTGTGAGAAAAGGTTTGATACGTATAATGATCCAATTTTTTATTAACAGTTTTGATGATGTTATTGATGTGTTGATCAAAGTGAGATTGTTATCGATGGTTATTCCTAGCAGTTTAGTTGATGTGTCAGGAGAGATAACAGTGGTGTCATTAGATAAAATGTTGAAATTTAATGGGGGCCCTCGAGTGGTAGGATTGAAAAGGAGAAGTTTTGTTTTTTTAGCATTGAGAAGGAGGTGCCGTCTAGTGAACCAAGTTTCTACAGTGTTGAAGGTGGTTTGAGTTAGAGTGAGTAGCTCTGAGGAGGTAGATGCTGAGCAAATAATCGTGGAGTCGTCAGCATATTGGATGCAGGTAGCTTGTGGGATGATAGTGTTGAGATCGTTTATGTAAAGGGAGAAGAGAAGTGTACCAAGAATAGAGCCCTTCTTTTCCTTCATTGTTGTGTACATTATAATTATTCCGCCCTTCCTTATAGTATTTCCACCATTAAGGAGATCGGAGAGGTTATTGAACAGAATGGGACAACAACCAGAACAACAAAATTTTCAGGGGAGGGGAGGGGAGGGAGGAGGGGGAGAGGACATTATTAAATACACCTCAGCCCATCGCCTCACCTAACCCAGTTACGTTGGATATAGTTACACACAATGGTATCAAATTCACTTACAACAACTTTGCAATATACAACTTTAGTGGTATTGTTTTGGAGAAGGGACATTTTGATTTGTTATCCAAGGGACTAAAGTTTATCCCCTTTAATAAAGGAGACATAGCTAAGTCCCTTATGGATGTTAGAATATTTCTAAGAAAAAATCAATTTGGACTTGATAATACCTAATGATCATGGTAACAACAATATTAACAAAAATGAGTTAAAACGAAGAACCACTTATAATCCACCTTTACACCCCCAACTTAAAAATCTTGAAAAAATACTAGATAAAGAAATCAGAAAAGCTTATTCCTATTATAAGGGACACAAAAATAACTTGAACCCTGATGAAAAAGACTGTCTGGATAAATTAAGAAACCATACTTTACTTAGAGTTATGAAACCAGACAAAGGGGGAGGGGTGGTTATAATGGAATCTATACAATATGAAAGTAAAATCAACAACATTCTTTGGGACCAAGACAAATATTCTCCAGTATCTACAAATGAGGTTAATATAGCCTACAAAAAAATAGATTCTGGCTTATTTGATATGATGCAGGAAGAATTGATTGATTTCAAAACATACAAGTACTTAAAGGTAGATAAACCCAGAATTCCATCTTTATTCGGAATCCCAAAAATCCATAAAAATGAAATGGACCCCCCGTTTAGGCCAATAGTTTCTGCTGAGGGGTCCAAGACCCAACCGTTAGCCAAATATATTGACTCTAAGCTTAAACATATTTGGATGAGTAAGACACTCATGCTAAAGGATTCTTGGGATTTATTAAAAACAATAACAACAGAATTATATGAAGAGAAAATAATCTTTGTGACCATTGACATTATCGACCTCTTTTCTTCTATACCTTGGGGCGAAGGCATAAAGATGTTTGAAGACACTATATACCAAGAAGATAGTTTGAGTCAAAAAGAAAAATTAACTTTTACATGGCTTATGGATTTAGTGTTGCGGAATAACTTCCTATATTTTAAAGGAGAAGTTTACAACAATTGCAAGGAGTTGCTATGGGGGCAGCATGTGCCCCCACGTTTGCCAATTTGGTTCTCACTAGATGGGAAGAAGAAAATATTAAAACCACTGAATTTAAAAAATATTGGACGTTATACCGCCGTTTTTTGGATGACATTATAATTTTTTGGAACGGTAGTAGAGAAAAGTTAGATGAATTTTTGGAATGGTTAAATACCACCAGTCCCTTTCTAAAGTTTACCCACAAAATTACAGAAAATAAAGCACAATATTTGGATGTGGAAATTTACAAATTTAATAATAAGTTAGAAACAAAAGTGTGTAGAAAAAACACCTTCTGCAATTCATTTTTGCACTATGATAGTGCACACCCTCTACACTGTAAAAAGAACATAGTAAAAGGCCAATTTGTTAGAGGGAGTCGTATGACTAGCAGAAAGGAAGATTTTGAGGAGGAATGTAACTTGTTAGAATCCATGTTTCTAGAAAGAGGATACCCCCCCCCCCCCAAATTTGTTAGGGAAATAAGAGAAGAAGTAGTCAAGGGTAGAATTGATAGATTTAAACCCATAGTGAATACTACCCACTCAGAAAGAACAAGCTTTACACAAAAGGAAAACAACACTTCTAGTTTTGAGAAAACTTTAGTATTAGAGTACAATGGAGTTAATAACATAACAAAGAAAAAGTTTTTGAAAGAATGGGAACGTTTCATCTCCATCACAGATATAGAAAAAATACCTAGAGGTCCACAAAAGATAACATACAAAAACTCTAGGAATCTAAGACTACATTTGGAGAACAAACCCACTAAATCCACTAGAAACAAACTTGGCACCTACAAATGTGGTAGGTGTAACCAATGCCAATATATTATGAATGTAGACAAATTCTACTTAGAAAGTAGGAACAAGTGGCTAGGTAATAACGAATACTACAATTGTGACTCTAAAGGACTGGTTTATTTAGCTTGGTGTATAGTGTGTAAATCCTTCTATGTAGGTAAAACATAGAGAAAGTTAAAAAGAAGGATTTACGAACATTATTACGACATCTCTATTAAAAAAGACACTAGTGCACTTTACAAACACTTGAACGCATGTCCCGAAGCTAAATTCCTCTTTTTAGTGTTAGAACAGGTCAAAGCAGATGGTAGAGGAGGGCCATGGGAAGAAAGAATTGAATTTCGGGAACTTTGGTGGCAACTAACTTTAGATGCCAATAATCACCCTGGCCTTAATGAATTCATCTCCATTATGCCATTACTTAAATTAAGATCTGCCAAATTATAATGGTATGAAATTCAATGAAATAATTTTAATGTACATTTTAAAAATATATACAAACATAAGAATTTTTTATAAGTAATATTTTATATTCACATTGCATAATTCTTTTTAACCTTATTTTCATGTTTTAAACTCTCCATTTCTTCTCCACAAACATTCTCACAAGAATTCATTACAAACCCAAGTTAGAGAAAACTTTTATTAATAATCTATTCAATATAAAATGTTTTTATAACAAGAATGTTTTTGACAAGGATAATATAATTCAGTTTTTTGGTTGGAATACATTTAAGTGTAAGGACATTATTAGTAAGAATGATTTTTATGTTAAAGAAGCACCCTGCAAAAAGTTTGATGAATTATTCATGAGCACAGACACTAGATTGGTTGATTTCAAACAAGCTTATTTAAATAAATGATGGGTTTTAATCAAATAATTAATTTAAATAGGATATAAATATGTGTTTGTGATTGTTTCATGTCACATCTGATGAAGTCATTCTGTTTATAAGGACGATAACATACTGTTGGAAATAAAGGCGTTTATGTGGTTTGAACTCCGGATTTTGGCTCCGTCTTGTATTTGGCATCGTACTTATTTTGGACTGATAAAGTCATCTCCAACCGTTTTCCCCAGAGCTGCTGTTATTTGGTGTTTATTTGTTTCTTTTTACTGGGAGTTGCCTTTGGTTTTTTCTTGGTTTCTAATGCATAACCTGTTGGCTAGCTACTTTCTGTCTTTCCTCTGTACAGATGTGCAGATATGAGCATTCATCTTGGCTGCTTGCAGGCAGTCTCTGATTGACTGACACTTACATGTTTCCCCAGCTGTTTTATGAATGCCACAGCTAGGAAACCCCACTCTGTATGCACCGCATGGCATGGATACCTCAACCAGACTACCACAGTCAACAGAAGATGTTTGGATGCAGGTCGCTAACCCAGACACTGGCCATGTTATGCAATATATGTTGCATACATGTCAATTGGAGCACCTCACTGGCACTCTTCAAGAGAAAACCAGATGAATGGATGTTAAATTTAACTGTCACTCTGGGGAATCACTCAAGTGGCATCAGTTGATAGATGGCATGCTGACAAATGTCAGGTGACATGAAACCAGTGTACTAACATGCCCTACTCTTCTCATCTCTCCATGAACATTAGCCTGGTACATACCTAGGAACACCTGCACTTATGGACCTCAGTACTGACAAATGTGTGTGTGCATTATCAAGTATAATAGTGTCTGTGTGTTTGTAAACTTGTAGTTGAAAATCCTCTGAAGGCCTTCTACACCCCCCATTGCTATACTTTGAAAGGGCTCCTGCTGTAATTCACATTAAATGTACCTTGTGACATTCTTCCCCCTATGGGCTACCTGGAGCTTGCAGTACCAGAATAACACTGTTCTACAAATGGGTAGATAGCCATGGGTTACCCTCTGAGTCCTTGCAAATATGAGTATGTGTGTGTGTGTGTGTGTGTGTGTGTGTGTGTGTGTGTGTGTGTGTGTGTGTGTGTGTGTGTGTGTGTGTGTGTGTGTGTTGTATGTGTGTGCAATTGTGTGTGAGTGTGCATATTAGTAGGAGACAGCATTCTGCGACCACATTCTATAGATACACTAAACCTTGCCATACATTATAAGGGATGGTGATATTGTTGAGATTAGGAGAGCCATCAGAAGCCCTCACCCTACTATCCCTGTTGCATGTGCAATAGATGCATATCCATGTAGTAGCATTGATTAGAGAGACAAAGGTTTGTATTGCAGTCCTGGTCAACATGTGGATGTGGTTATGTCAGAGCATTATCATGGGTTTCAGTGAGTACAACATCCAATGTGGGTGATGGGTATACTGTCTATACATATCCCAAGGTCCACTGCATGAGGGCCACTGTCACCATCAACCATATAGGTAACTGATTATACTATCCAGCCCAATGATACATGCACTGTGTGCAAAAACTCTGTAACAGCATGGACTCACTGACAAGGTAGTTAGCACTGCTAAACCCAGGTCTGTCAAATGTGTCTATGACTATGTATTTGTCAATGTATATATGCCAGTATGTCATACTATGCATTGTTCATTAACACCCAGTACATCCCCCATTACCATACTGTACAAGGCCTGGTGATATTCTTCACTTAACAGGAAACTCGGGACATACCTCACCCTTAAAGCTCTGTGGTGTGTGCAATTAAAGTCAAGCACATTAATAGCAAAATGTACCTAAGTAGGGGTACTAATCTCAGTGTTGCCAAGTAAGTGTGTGTGCATGAGAAGGGATCTACTACAGTTTGCAGAAAATATATATCCTACAAGATCATTTGTCAGAGAACTAACTGGCAAAAGGTAACATTTCAAAGCAATCGTCTTGTGGAAATTCATTCGATCAAAACTAGCAGTGGATGTTTAAATGCCCTCTTCCCCACTGTACAGCTGTACAGTGGTACTGGAGTTGGTATGTATAGTTTGTTGTGGTTGTTGTGGGCATAGCCACCCACATTGGGGTTATTGTTGTGCATATCCCCACTTAGTCTGCTGTTATACTGTACAGTTTATGTTAACAGGTTAAGTAGTTGTTAATCACACTATTTGTGGATCTACACCACCCACACCCTCCAAAGTGGGGGGCTGTGCCACCAACACCAGCACACCTATGTTTACCAACTCCAGGATTGCACTACATTGGGTAAGAGGGCATATACCCTGCCAGTACCATTGCCAATGACATTAAACTGGCAGACTGATCATTTACTGATGTGATGTTTTGGCAATTTGGTCTTGGTGGAATTACATAGCCCCAAAAAAGTTCACTGCAGAATGAAGTTCATCCATGTGAACAGTATTCTCTGTGTGTTACATCAACACCAAAGCCTCTGTGTGTGTGTTATTCACAAACATTTGGTGTGTGCCACCCAGTACACTTACCATTGTCCACTGTAGAAGAGCTACTTACATCAGCCAGCATGTACTCACCTGTATACACCCCTCAGACCTTTCAGCTTTGTGGCACATGCAGTAACTGTTATACAGACCTGTTACTTGTGTTCAGCTGTATCTGGGATATGACACAGTCAATGTGTCACCACAGTGCCACTTCCCTTGTAGGAAAGGACAACAGACTAACATCCTGCTGACACATAGATACCTAGAACACAAACAGAATACATTATGGAGACCACAATCAGTCAGTGTTAATGACAGCTTTAATGCATCATGGCTGAACAGCTACACACCCTGATGTGTAAGCATTAATCATTCCAGCTGACAACACATTAAACAGCATTACATTGCTAAACCTTAGTACAGTCACCCTGTGCATCACAACCATATTAGCATGTCCCTGCATCAATGGTATGGATGACAGGGATGTGGCACAGGTATCATCATATGAATAGGGTGTGTTGTGCATTAGTCAGAGACCTAGGCTGAGCTTTTTGGTTGACATCTTGTGTGTCGGTTAGGGGGTTCTTTATTAAATGGGCTGTGCAGATGTGGTGTGTGTAGGTATGGCGATGCCCTAGATGTGTTGGTGATGTGCGTGTGTATGTATGTACACATTTCTGCCATGTGTCTGCCCTATACAAGAATTTGTTGGACAGCTGCAGACCATATATTGCAGGGTGTACAGTTCACCATGTCTGGTCATGGACATGGGAACTGTGCCTGCCAGAGGTTGCACGGGCACTACTAGGCAGAAGCCCAGATATGGTACTCTCCCCTGATGATGACAATTGTCTGCTGGATTTTTGTCCCTGTTGGGACTGGCCAGGACAGCATGCACATGGCCTGCTGTTTTGTGGTGTGGATAGCAACCCCCTTGCAGTGCTGGTGCTGATACTGCCAATACTGGAGCGGCTGTGCGTTGTTGCACATCCACATTGACTTCCACCTGTTGGTGTTGCTGACCTATGTCCACATGGCTGACTCTCTACTCCCACCACATGCTCTACCACAGACACCACATAGGTTCATAGGTTCATAGATTCATAGGTAGATACTAGGCTATCGGCCCTGGGGCCTATACAAGCCCAGCCAAAAAGTTACCCTGGCTTTTGCCACCCAAGAAAATTATTTTCCTGTGCCACTGTCAAGCAAAGCCACAGAGGTGATCCACGGGGTGAATTTCCTATTTCCCATCCAATCATCAAGATTTTTCTTGAAGAGTGCTAATGAGGAGCTTTGTCTGATATAGATAGGTAGTTTATTCCAGAGTATGGGAAGTCTCTGGGACAGGAATCTATCCCTCCGGCATGTTCTGTTTATTGTGGTGACAAGGTTTAGGTCCTTAGAGCGTGTAGCTCGGAGGGATTGGGATTTCTTTAAGTGGAGCATGTCCAACAGCTCTGGGTTTGACATAGCTTTGTATGTTAGGCAGAGATCAGCTCTGAGTAGGCGATATGCATCGGAGTAAAGCTGGAATTTTTTGAGATGGTCTGCATAGGGCATCTGTTTGAGGCCAGTAATCCTCTTTGTGAGGTATTTCCAGTTGTTGTAGATGTCTTGTGAGGTACATACCAAAAGGGGCATTGTACTCTATAATGGGTCTAATGAGTGATGAGTAGAGGGGAACAATGACCTCTTTTTTCTGGATGAGATACCTTTTGTGATGAGGTGTGCCACATAGAAGGATTTCCTGACTACTGTGGCAATGTGATTATCAAAGGAGAGACTACTGTCCACCTGTGTCCCAAGGTCTCTTATCACACTTTCGGTGTTAAGTATACTACCGCCTATGTTGTAGTTCATGGGTACAGAGTTTTTTCCAAAGGGGGTGACAATGCACTTTTTGGCATTGAGCTTGAGGTCATGGCTTTGACACCAGGCATCTGTCTCAGTGAGGCCCTTTTGTAGGATGTCCACATCGTTAGGAGTTTCGATTATGGCTCCTAGTTTGCAGTAATCTGTGAACTTTGCTAGCCAAAGACCTTCTGTGTTAGCCTGTACTTCAGAGAAGTAGATACCAAACAGTAGAGGACCCAGGACTGAACCCTGTGATACTCCACTTGTCACTGGTCTGAAGTCGGATTTAGAGTCTGCTACTTTCACAGTGTAGATTCTGTCAGTGAGCCAGTTGGCAACCCATCTTGTGACATAGGGATTTATACCTAGTTTAGTGATTTTATCTACAATTCCAGAATGGGGGATGGTGTCAAAAGCCTTGGCAAGATCTAGATAGGCTGTGTGAACCACCTTACCCTTGTCTACGGCTTTGGTGACTGCTTCAAAGAAGTCTATCAGGTTTAGGAGACATGATCTGCCTTTTACAAACCCGAACTGTGTGGGATCCAGAGTTTGAAGATTACCAATGTCATTGTTTATAAGTTCCATGATGATACGTTCCATGGCCTTGCAGACCAGGCTCATCAGGCTAATGGGGCAGTAGTTCCCGGGGTCTGTGGTGGCTCCCCCCTTGTGGAGTGGGATAACTGTTGCTGTGCACCATTCTGCAGGCACAAAGCCTGAGGTGAGGCTATGATTGAACATGGTACTTAGGTGGGGTGCCAGTTCGTTCTGTAGTTCATTTAGAACGCAACCTGGGATGTTGTCTGGTCCCATGGATGCTGTGTTCTTGGCTTTGAAGAGTGTGGTTTTTACCTGTGCAGCCGTGATTACAGGAACTTTGCCTTCTTCCGGTATAAAGATGGTCTCTTTAGGGGGTGAGAGGGGGGTAAAGTTAGCACTGAACGTATCTGCCAGGATGTTGGCAATATCAGTTGGGTTTGTATATTTAGTGCCATTGTGCTGTAACTCAGAGCAGATCTGAGTGTTGCCATTGAGATTCTTGACATAGCTATAGAATGCTTTGTGGTTATCTTTAGAATCAGTGGTGATTTTGTGTTCGTAACTAGGAGGATTTTATCAGGGATCGCAGCTTCTTACTGAGGCTGACCAGGGAGCTCCTCCACTCGTGGGATTTTACTCTCTTTTGTAAGAGTTTTTTCCTTCTATTGTACAGTTTGTTTATGGCAGGGGACCACCAGATTGGTTTCCTTTTTTTGGAGGATAGCATCTTGGTTCTGTTTGGGATAGCATGATCCATGCACTCATGTAAGTGCTTATAAAGTGCAATTGTGTAGGATTCAGTAGTCGTAATGGTATTGTCCATCTGCATGGGTGTCATGAAGTTCACCATTTCTGTCTTAAGAAGCATGAAGTTGGCTTTGGAGAATTTTTTTTACCATGGTTTCCTTAATGGTGGGTGGAGGCAGGATGTGGATATCTAGGATAATTAGCTTATGGTCTGATCGGACCAATGAGGCGTTGACTTCAGGTGTGGAACACCAGTCACTCATAATGATAATGACTAGATCTAGGATATTGTTGCCCCTGGTGGGGGTGTGGATAAGTTGATCCAGGGCATTGAAGTATATGAATTCCAGAAAGCGTTGAGTGAAGGAGTTGGTACATGAGTAGTTTTCCCAGTTAATGGTGGGGTAGTTGAAATCGCCCATTATTAGGGTATTTGGTTGAACCCTAATATTTTCCAGTACATCAAGAAAGAGGAGGAATCCTGGGGCATGGTGGGTGATCTGTAGCAAGCTACAATTTGGATTGCAGTTTTGCCCAGAGTTAGTTGCACTTGGATAACCTCGGCTGCATTATGCTGTGCAACTAGCCTGAAGGTGTGGATATCCTTAATGAATATGGATACACCTCCACCTTTGGTGTTCCGGTCCAGGTTACATGGCCGAAAAGTGTGGTATGAGTTATAGCCTGTAGTGCAGGGGTGCTCTCTGGAGCCTTGAACCAGGTCTCAGTCACTGCCCAGATATCGATGTTTTCCATTTTAAGGAGTGCCTCGAGTGAGTGCATTTAGACTTCTAGCATTGAGCAGCATCACCCTCAGTTTTTGCTTGCCTGTTCCTGTTACGGTGGTGAATTTGTCATTTGAACCTTGCCTAAAAAAGGCACTATAGGGGCGGTAAAAACCTTAGCCAGTATCCGGAATTCCAGGGGTGACAGGTGCAGGCCATCTCTGGCAAAGCATCGTGGTCTGTTGACCATGTCATCCCAGGTAGACAGATACTGGATCCCTTTAGAATGGCACCAGAAAGCTTAGCCAATTGTTGAAGTCAATCATTTTGTCCTTGTACTGCGGCATCATTCTGGGTGATGGCAGAATGCTACTCAGGGTCGAGGATTCCCACCATCTCACCCAATCGTCTATCCATGACCTCTGTAAATTAATGGTGGGCACCTGCAACATCACAGATGTAGTTACGTACAACAGGAAGAGTAGCCCTCTGGAGCCTCAGACTATCTCTGGTATAACATTCCATATGTGCCTGTGACTCCATGATGGCCCAAAACATGCGTCTGGTGACACCTGCTGTGGCACTTCTGCCAGGGGCATGATGGCCAGCAGCCCTCCTATGAGCACCCGTGTACATCTGCCTTTGTGGTACCTCACCGGTCATCCAGATATGGCTGCTGTGTACAGACACATTTGCCTTAGTCACCACACTTTCCTGTCCCATGCCACCACCCGCCAACTGTCCCTCATCTATGGCCACTGGTGATGGTGTATGTATGGGCATTGTGACTGAGTGTGGGGATGGGGTGGATAAAAGTGAGATGTAAACCTGTGACACAGATTAAGCTCCTGACAACCCTGTCTGTGCCTCACTATGCCTATCATCATTGTCAGTGTCTGTGTGGTCACTAACGTCATTTTTACCTGCAGGAGGGACCCTGACCCACCTCACAATCTGTGAGGGCCAGACAAGAAATGTATATTAGGACCTGTACATTATGGTTTACTTCTACACACACACACACACACACACACACACACACACACACACACACACACACACACACACACACACACACACATACTCATATTTGAGGTGGCACAAAGATATTACACAGACCTCTCATTACCCAACAGTCAACATGCATGACATATGGTGCTCAGCATGCACTGCAGCCATACTCATCCTTGCTACCAATATTATACATCTCTGTGATGCATGAGATGTGTTAGTAGGTGATGCCCATTCCCCTGGAACACACGCCACCCATGTGCACAGTATTGCTGTGCACCTATACAGCACACTGGCATGTACTGTGCACCATACCTCACAAGTGTACACACCATTGCTGAATGTGTATATGGGTGGCAGTTATGTTTGCTTTGTTGCTCACAGCCCCTATGTGTTTCTCTGACACATACCTGGGATGATATGAGGACTGATGTCAGTAATTAATGCCTGTCCTTTGATTTGCAGATATCATCCTCAGCAGTGCATGTATGTGTAATAAAATCCAGTTACAGTGACAACTTTCAAAGCTTAATGTGGATATGAGGAGCGTACACACTCTTGCTGACATGCCAGCGTCTTCTATGATATGGAATGGGGCCACAATACTACATTTGTTAACATTACACACACCTGATATGTGACATATGACCTGTGCAATCCAATGCAGTATCAAATAAATGTGTTAGTCATGTAGATGCTGAATGAGATGCATACAATATGTGGTTTGCATAAGTGTGCACACCCTTAACACAATGGTTCGTTGAAGCACCTGTTAAGTGAACTACAGCAGTCACTATTCCTGGAAGGAGTATACTAGCATGGGCCATATTCACTTACCATTATTTGGTCACTCTGCCCTACAAATGTCCCCCAACTCTGCCGGATTGCAAGGTCAGCTCATGTGCACAGCTCTTGGAGATCACACAGTTGCTTCACTATTGCTGTAGAGTCAGGGTTTTGTCTGGCACAATTCATAACCTTCACTGTGTTCAGATACATCCATTCTTAGAAAGCTTTGGATGTGTGCTTCAGTTCACTGTTGTGTTTCAAGCTGACACTCCTTACCATCCTTAGCCTTATTGCAGATGCTTGACAATTATGGCCCACACATGAGTGTTATTTTGCAGTGTTCCACATTCCAAACAGCATGTCTACTGGCCTAGTTCCAGCTAATGAACAGCAAACCTAAAGATTTACACTGGCACCAGCAAGCTAAATATTGGGGATGGTGGCCCTGAGGTGGAGTGATGTATTGTTGGTGCACTGCATGTATCTTTATGAATACTGCCTGTAGATTTGAGCCTTGTTCTCAAAACCGAGATGGAATCCTTCAAAGCCTCCGGGCCTGTGGAAAATACGGCCCAGACTGCAGAATCCTTTATAAACGCATTCTATGAACACCTTCAGGAATGCATGGATCATGTAATTCCAAATAAAACCAAAACCCAATCCTCCAAAGGCAGACGTCCTGTCTGGTAGACCTCAGCCATAAACAAACTATACAATAGAAGGAGCAAGCTACTACATGATAGAGCAAAATCCCAAAAAGGGAAGGCATCTCTGATCAGTATTAGCAAAAAACTACGGGCACTCATAAAATCGTCTAAGGCCAGCTTAGAGAGAAAAATTGCACAGGACACTAAGGATAATCACAAGGCTTTCTTTAGTTATGTTAGAAACCTGGGTGGGAATTCCCAGATATGCTCAGAATTAGTCCAAAATGACAAAAAATACACCAAACCCACAGACATTGCCAACATCCTAGCTGACAGGTTCAGCAAACCTCTCCCCTCACCAAAAGGGCAAATATATATCCCAGCAGAGTGCTGCCCCTGACATCTCAGATGCTCAGGTAAGAGCTGCCCTCCAAAGCAAAAAACACAGCACCAGTGGGACCAGATGGTGTCCCGGGCTGCATCCTACATGGACTCCAAGAAGAGCTAAACCCAAACATAAAACTACTGTTGAATCTCAGCCTTACTACAGGATATGTACCCAAAGAGTGGCATACAGCAACAGTGGTCCCTTGCCACAAAGGTGGTGCCTCAACGGATCCTGGAAACTATCGCCCCATAAGCCTGACTAGCTTGGTCTGCAAAGCTATGGAAAGGATCATCATGGACCTCATAAATAAAGATATTGGTGACCTACAGACACTGGATCCTACCCAGTTCGGCTTTGTTAAGGGAAGATCCTGCCTCTTAAACCTGGTTGATTTCTTTGAAGCCATCACCAAGGCCATTGACGAGGGGAAGGTGGTCCACACAGCCAACTGGACCTCGCAAAAGTCTTCGATACAATACCCCACTCGGGCATTATAGATAAGCTCACCAGCTTAAATATAAACCATTATGTCACTAGATGGGTTGCAAACTGGCTCAAGGACAGAACCCATATGGTTAGATTTGCTGGAGCCATGTCAGACTCCAAACCAGTTACAAGTGGCGTCCCACAAGGCTCAGTCCTGGGACATCTCTTGTTCGGTATATATTTCTCGGAGGTACAGGCCAACACGGAAGGACTGTGGCTGACCAAGTTCGCAGATGACTGCAAACTGGGTGCCATAATTGACTCTCCAGCCAACACAAGCATCCTCCAAAAGGGCCTCATAGAAACAGACAACTGGTGCCAGAGCCATGGCCTCAAGCTAAATGCCAAAGAGTGTATAGTCATCCCCTTTGGCAAAAACAAAGTGCCCACAAATTACCACATAGGTGGTAATCCATTAAGAACAGAAGAAGTAATTAGGGACCTGGGGACCCAAGTTGATAGCAATCTCTCATTTGACAACCATGTGGCCAAAGTGGTTAGAAAAACATTTTATATAGCCCACCTAATCATGAAGGGATTCACATCTAGATCAGGGGAGGTCACTGTGCCTCTTTACTCATCCCTCATCAGGCCCATAATTGAGTACAATGCCCCTTTTGGGATGTACCTTACCAGACACCTGCAGCAACTGGAAAGACCCCAAAAGTACCTCACCAAGAGGATCAAAGGGCTCAAACAGATGCCATATGCTGCCCGGTTAAAGAAACTCCAGCTCTACTCAGTGGCATACCACCTGCTCAGAGGCGATCTGTGCCTGACATAAAAAACAATGTCCAACCCAGAATTAATGGACATGCTGCACCTCAGAAAATCCAAATCCCATTGAGCCACGCACTCGAGAGACTTGAACCTCAGCACTGAAATAAATAGGACATGCTGGAGGGACAGATCCATAACCCAGAGGCTCCCTTCACTCTGGAATAAAATCCCAGTCCAGGTTAGGCAGAGTCCCTCATTGACTCTCTTCAAGAGGAATCTTGATGAGTGGATGGGAGATCATAGGTTTACCCCAGGTATCACTTCTGTGTCACTGTTAGACAGAGGCACAGTATACTAACCTCAAAAAAGGGCATAGCAAAATTAATTTAAAATGGGTGGCAAAAGCCAAACACACTCTGGCTAGGCTTATAAATGCCCTAGGGCACATAGCCTAGTATAAACCTATGAACCTATCAACCTATGACACCATTAGACATTGCAATACATGCCTTTGGGAGACTTGATGTTATGCTTATGATACCTGTAGAGAGCCCTGGATGATGTATCATGTGGGACAACTCTTCTGTCTGATTACCCTAACCCATAGTCCACACTTATGCAGAATTCAGGCAATTGTTGACACAAGTACTGTACAGGCAATACTTGCTAGACATTCCTGCTAGTTCCTCAGTGTTGCTGCATGTTTCTAGGCAGCCTCCATGACCAGTTTGCAACATGTTTTGTCATATGTTTTGGATGAGCACCGTTTCATTTTCTGCATCAATGTTGTCCCATACATCATACACACATACATGACTGTCTGCACTGTTTGCCATGGTATATGCATGGTGAGGCAAGGATACTTTTTCCACTCCTGAGTGCTACCTTTCAGATATAGGATCCATTACATGATTTGTAAGATGTGTGCAAGCCACGGCTCCCTCTGTTGCAGTTGAGTGAGCAAATGTCATAAACATACTTCTTGGACAGCAGACTATTACTTGGTGTGACACTGAGGTCCTGTACTTGATGGAAGGTGTGTACTGAAGAAGAGTGAATGCTGTCAGTACATCACAAGCTGCTTCCACAATATGTTATTTGGAGTGTGTGCACACATATGCTTCCAATGTTTGTTAAGGTATGTATTTATTGTCCTAACATAAGATTCCATATTACACATTCATTGCTCATGTTGTGATCACATTACAGGTTGTAAAAGGTGTGGAATATGGTACTGTGATTTGCCGTTGTTTATATCAGGAACAGATGGCATTGTAATAGTGGTGTATACACTGTTGTAGCCACTGTATAAGGGTAATGTTTCAGACATGTCCCTACTGTAGGCCATTTGTCCCACCATTATGTTCATCTCTGTTCACACATCTTGCACTGGCAGGTTGTTAGGTATACTGCAGGACTCTTATATACCCTTCAGATATGCCACCACGGTGACCACTGTGATGCAGTGCAGTTAACAGCAACAATAACTGAACATGTACAGCATGCATTATGGGTAGGTGTGTTAAATGTGTGCATGGCAAATAGCATGGCCATAACATGGCTGGTGTATTGGCAAACCTAAAGAAAACAACTTCATACTCACTAGATACAGGGTGCTGCCCCATTTATGTACCATAGGGACCTAAATAGTTGTGTGAGAGAAGAAATGTCAGTAGCCACACCTGTGACATTGGTACAGGGTGGAACCAGCATTTCAGCACATTGACAGTACAAACCCACAATACTAGAGATTATGGACATCTGTTCATTACTATACTGCAGCAACAGGCTATCTTGTCTGACATATGCATGTAGATTTTTTACAGATGTGTCAGTGAGGGCTGGATGGCATGACCCCCTCCTGTGGCTAGCTGGTCCCTCCTAACTGCAGCAGCACACTGATAGGTATGGTGGATCATATATATGCAGCAATGCCGCATTTGCTCATAATTTCAGTTGTGCAGGCCAGCATCATTTACTCTGTGAATGAGATCGTTCCATAGGGTGGTCCTCACCTGCAGATCCAGGGCCCTGCGGCCAGAGAAGATGGCATGATGCATGATGAGGTATTGGATTATTGCATCATTTTTCAGGTTTGTGAATGTGGGCAGACGTTCCTGGGACATTGTACCTGGAAGACATAAACAGTTAAAAAGGTCACAGTACCTCATACGGTTGTCCACGTGCACATCAACAGTGGATATTACTTGCAAATAATCCAGACTATACCATAACTCTGTAAGCTATCATGGCTTTGACATCCTGCATTACACCCCTGGCCCTGACCTGTCATGTTCTCCCAATGCTGGACACTTAATGGCATAATCCACTATTCACCATTCATTTCTGTGTAGAGGGATGCCAGTGGCCATCTTCCATGTGGATGGTGAGTGGATAGTGGCATGTGTGTGTTTGACTGTAGTGTGTGATGGAACTCTAAGCACACACATGTATTCATGTAGGAGGTAAACTGATGTTCTTGTCATCAGTCAGCATTATATCCACGCTCACCATTGATGTGGGCAGGAGTGTGGTTGATGTGCATATGTGTGGACAGGGTGCCTCTGTTCCCAACTATCCTGTTTGATGAAGGTTGCCTGTATTCATGGCATGTGTGTATGAGGTGTGCTTTACCCCCAGTATAGGTTGACTTGTGTTACTGGCTCTGAGACTGCACACATATGTGTAGACATTGTTGCAATTGGCCTTGGTGGTTTGGATATTCTGATTTCTAGTCATAGTCAGCCTTACAGGAAGTCACCTGTGAACCTACATACTTGCTTAGATATAAGTGGACTTGCTTCCAAGTTGTGTTCTGCACCTATGTGTCTGTGTACAGCCATTATAGCAACCTATTATGTGCTTTGTGTCTTGGTGCTGTCCACCAAGGGGGATTACTCTATTATTGGTGGAGGATGGTTGTACAGGTATGGTACTGCTGATTCCATATAGCTACAGTGGATTTGAAGTGTACATACCCCTGTTACAATGCATGGTACTTGTGCAGTTGGAACATGACCCCACAAAAGCACATGTCAACAGAATCCCTGTCTATGATGTGTCCTATAGCCTGCTCAGTTCAATAGAGAACATAGCAACCTGTCCTGTGGAAACATATGGGAATTAATACTCAGTACAGAGAAGTATGTAAGAGTGGCACAGGATATGTACAAGGGTAGTGTGACAGCGGTGAGATCTGCAGTGGGAGTGACAGATGCATTTAAGGTGGAGGTGGGATTACATCAAGGATCAGCTCTAAGCCCTTTCTTATTAGCAGTGGTGATGGACAGGTTGACAGATGAGATCTGACAAGAGTCCCCGTGGACTATGATGTTTGCAGATGACATTGTGATATGCAGTGAGAGTAGGAAACAGATTGAGGAGACCCTGGAGAGGTGGAGATATGCTCTAAAGAGGAGAGGAATGAAGGTCAGCAGGATTAAGACAGAATATATGTGTGTGAAAGAGAGGGAGGATAAATGAATGGTGAGGATGCAGGGAGTAGAGTTGGCAAAGGTGGATGAGTTTAAATACTTGGGATCAACAGTTCAGAGTAATGGCGAATGTGGAAGAGAGGTAAAGAAGAGAGTACAGGCAGGGTCGAGTGGGTAGAGAAGAGTGTCAGGAGTGATTTGTGACAGACTAGTACCAGTAAGAGTGAAAGGGAAGATCTACAAGAGGGTAATGACACCAGCTATGTTATATGGGTTGGAGACAGTGGCATTGACAAAAAGGCAAGAGTCAGAGCTGGATGTGGCAGAGTTAAAGATGTTAAGATTTGCACTAGGTGTGACGAGGGTAAGCAGGATTAGGAATAAGTATATTAGAGGGTCAGCCCAAGTTGGATAGTTTGGAGACAAAGCCAGAGAGGCGAGATTGCATTGGTTTGGACATGTGCTGAGAAGGGATGCTGGATATATTGGGAAAAGAATGCTAAGGATGAAGCTGCCAGGTAAAAGGAAAAGAGGATGGCCTAAGATAAGGTTTATGGATGTGGTGAGAGAGGACATGCAGGTGGTTGGTGTGACAGAGCAAGATGCAGAGGACAGGAAGAAATGGAAACAGATGATCTGCTGTGGCGACCACTAATGGGAACAACTGAAAGAAAAAGAAAAAGAAGACAGTTAGCCAGTTGTGTGTGCACACCCTTACACAGATATGTTGTGTAAACACCTCTAGAGATGATTACAGCATCCATTTGTCTTGGTTTGTACTCTAACATCATATCATATCTTCACTTGGTAATGGTTGCTCACCTTCCATGAAACAGCTTTGTTTCTTTTTCAATAGAATTGTACAGGTTATTGGTCACATTTGAGGTGAGAAATATTTTGACATGACTTTCTGTGGTCTCATTGGTATACAACACACAGACATAGCATTCATTCCAACAGGGGTGTGTACACTTTAGTATCCAGTGTATATGAGTGTTGATATAGCTGTTAGTGGTAGGCATGGACATTGGGTCATAACACAGTTGTACACTTCTATGATTACTATGTGATAAACTTGCTTACTGTAGTACCCATATCAGTGTCATGGCAATGCAACAATCAGTAGCAGTACACATTTTATTTTGTTGTATGCAGTGGCAGTGATATTACACACATGTGCAACATGCACATCCTATTTTCCAGACTGCTTGTGACCCATGTTATTACTTCTGTGCTTTTCAGCTGAACATAAGCATACATACACATGCTCAGGGGATACCTGGTATATATTTATGTTCTATGTCATTATGACACACCGTATTTACAGTCTCACAGCTCAATCATACGTCTCAACCTGTTATACCAGGACTTTTGGTCACTGGTCCACATCACTGGGTGACAAAACAGGGAAGTCTATTTTGATAGAGTATTAATATAGCTGCCATAACACAAGTATATGTGTAAGTGACTACAGATATCTGTCACAGCTGTAAGCATTGTCCTGAAGAACACTGTACAGCTGAATATTATTAATTCAATATATCACATGCAGTTTAACACACACATCTGCAACAGTGCTTTACTATGCTCATGCCCTATATAGGTATCCTAGATTTACAACACAAACATATAATTCTCATATTCACAGGTAACATATGGATATGGGCAACATCCCATTAACTGGCCTAGCAGTGGCACAAATATGACTGTTTGACAGACACTCTAGAGGTTGTCATATGTGAGCTGTCCTTTCCAAGGGTGTGTCAGGCTCTCAGCTGTGACCCAACCTATCCACCTCTTAGAGCATCACATGTGGAAAAAACCTAACATTAGGGGGGATATATAGCGACAGATCGCAGATATACCTATTACAAACCTATGAAGTGTGTAGCAAATAACTACATCATGTGGGCGTTGTCCCTTTACCTTTCCTGTATGGAAGACTTCATTCATGTGTGGGGGCAACAGTGTTACAGACTCTTACAACAGGATTTGAGTAAAAAGGCCAAGTACATGTTTGTATAAGGTTCCAGACCTAGGGACATTGTGTGAGTATTGCTGTTATATGCATTGAATTCTGCTAGTTTTACAGGGTTTGTGTGTACATGCTAGTATTGCATGGAATGCAGTCTGTCTGCATAGCTGTTAACTGTGGGCCTATCCACATGATGGCCAGAGGATTGGCTGTTACGTTTTGTGTGTTCTCCACACAGGTCTTGTCACTGACATATCAGTGGCATTCTCTCTTTTGATTGCTATCAGTACATGGCAACATCCATTTATGTTTCTGACTTCATATTCCTGAGCAAGGGTATGTTGCAACCAATCCTGTAACACCAGCAACTTTCCCAGTGCATAACAGCAATATTTCAAATATGGCCCTGTGTTTCAGCCTCTGTCCTCTACCTACATACCAGGTTTTGCCAGATGTCATACAGTAAGAGGTTGATAGGTATAGTCTATCATTATTTAGCGCTGACATTCCTGCTATTATTCCAGTGATGTTGTGGACTCCCACTCAAGTTGTGGGGTAGGGTCCATATATATGAGGGCAACAGCTGGACAAAACATTTGTGACCCTGTACAGTCCGGAGGTCAGTGTATAAAGAACACTGTTATATGCCCTTGTAAGACATTTTATGGGGGAGGGGTATTAAATGTTTTTAACCTAGGCTGTTACAACATGTGAGGAATATCAATAATAAGAAACATAAAGGCATATGGCTATACATTTTCATACATTTCACCATGGGAACAGTGGTGGGCTAGAGCTTACTGTCTTGCACACAGTTCTGTTTGTCAGTGTGATAGTGATGTTTTAAGTTAAGCATTGTTATGTAATGGATACATTTACATTGTGACAATTGATACCTTTCCCCCTAGGGGGTTGATTACAGAGTGTAATTGGAGGCTGTTGAACTACATCTGTAATTATAAATATTGATTGATTCCAGTCTTCAAGGAAAGTGTTTTTTTACTGTTGTACTACTTGAAGGCTTTAGCCTAGATGGCAAAGTATGTTATGTTTTGCAGATTACTGTATCATATGTTTTCTTTGAGAGTTGCATTAATCAGTTATTATGTATTTCAAACACCTAAATACTATAAGAAATGGTATAGATAAATTAAATGGTACACAAATATGCAAACTGTGTGGTGTCATGTCCTTTGCATTGTGTGTGAGTATATGTTTCATGCAATAATTCTCATTTGTAGGAAAGAATCAGACACTGACCATTTGAAAAGGTAGCAAATGTAGGAATAATGGCTGTTTGATATTCTGTGCACCCTCTATATATACTCTCTTTATATATATATATATATATATATATATATATATATATATATATATATATATATATATATATATATATATTTATATATATATATATATATATATATGTGTGTGTGTGTGTGTGTGTGTGTGTGTGTATATGTATAAGCTCAGATGGCTTAGTGGTAACTTGTGGCTATATTATGCAGGTTCTTGGGTTCAAGACTTGCAAAGGCTGGTTATTTTGTTGCAAGGCAGAACAGTTCAGGTGTGGAGTAAGGGATAATGGCAGTAATTATAAGATAACCCCTATTTGGGGCTCCTTCACCCCATCCTACTGTATTCCATAGTACCAGAATACAAAAGTGACCACCCCTTTCAATCAGTCTTGCTGTTTTAAAAATAGTGACTCTCCACTAAAACTTAACTTTTTAGACAGGTAAAACTTAAGTTATGTACTTTCACATCTAACTTCTCTAGTGCACACTGCAGTGTTTAGAATAAACCATTTTTTTTCATCTTACATTTAAGCATCCCTGTGACTGGCACTTGCTCTAATACCTGCTGGAAAGCACTAGGGAGCCTTAAACTGATACAAGCACTCAACTCTCCTTGTTAATAAAGAGAAATTATTCATAGGCACTAAACAGCCTATAATTGCAAAGTACCTTGCTAAGGTAAGGGAAAACAGCTTCTGTACTTTACAAAAAAAGCACCAAACCAGTCCTGTCCAAGGGTCAGCTTCTAGTGATTTCTCCTGTCCACCTGGTGAATCTGGGCATACTGGGGCAATGCAGCAATTGCCTCATGTACACAGACAACCCTCTCCTCCTACCACCCAACACTACAACCTGTGAGAGATGCACTTACATAGCCAAACTGGAATCAAAACTTTCTACCCCCAAGATTGTGCTAGACAGTCAGGAGGAGAAGGTTAACACCTGCACTACACCTCAAGCAACACATAACTTTCTAAACCCACACCACCAACACCCACACATAGCAACACTAAATCCACATATGCGGATGCCCTTAACTGTAACCTGCCCAAGCAACAAGGACCACCGAAGCTGAAACACAAACAAACACCAATCACAACCAAAGTGTCACATAGCTTACAACACCCATGTGCCATCCAGCAACAGCCCCTAAGGCAAGACAACGTAACTAACACTTAAGTCATTGGTGACTCTATAATCAGGCACACTAATGTCTCACTCACCAGGCTGAACAAGGAGAAAATTACAGTCAGCTGCCTGTCAGGTGCCAGGATCCACCACATAACGCATGCACTCAAGTCACTCTACAAGTACAAATATGACTCTGTCATTGTCCATGTTGGAGTGAATGACTTGAGATGTACCTCCCTGGACTACATGAAAAGAGACATGGAAGAGCTCTCGGATCATGTGGCCCAGGCAGGTATGACCCTAGCCCTGAGTAGAATCCTGCCTTTGCCCAGAATGATACCACAATCTTCTTCTTCTTTTGGCTTTTTCCCGGTTAGGGGTCGCCACAGCAGATCACCTGTCCGCTCATGATTGGCAGTGGAGTTTTACAGTGTCGAGTTGCCAGCCCAGTGCCCATCCCTCCACAGAAGGCACACACATGCACACACTCACACCTAGGGCCAATTTAGAGTGTCCAATCTACCTACAGCATGTCTTTGGGATGTAGGAAGAAACCGAAGCACCCGGAGGAAACCCACGAGACCACAGGGAGGACATTCAGACTCCACACAGAAGGCACCCCAGCTGAGAATTGAACCGAAGAACCTCTTGCTGTGAGGTGGCAATGCTAACCACTGCACCACCGTGGCTGCCCAGATACCACAATATAAGGAGAAAATGATTGACTTCAACAATTGTCTAAGCTTCTGGTGTCATTCAAAGGGGATCCAGTATCTGTCTGCCTGGGACGACATGATCGACAGACCACAATGCTTTGCCAGAGATGGTCTGCACCTGTCGCCACTGGGATTCAGGTTACTGGCTAAGGATCTTGCCACCCATATAGTGCCCTTTTTAGGCAAAGTTCAAAGGACAAAACCACCAGTGTAATAGGTACAAGCATGCAAAATCTGATGGTAATGCTACTCAATGCTAGAAGTCTAAGCCTCAAAATGCACTCTCTCAAGGCACTCCTAACATTGGAGAACATCGATATCTGTGCAGTAACTGAGACCTGGTTTAAGGCTCCAAAGAGTACCCCTGCATGATATGTTTAGGAAAACAGCTCAGATGGCTTAGTGGGAAATTGTTGTGGCTATGTTGTGCAGGGTCCTGGGTTTGAGACTTGCAAGAGCTGTTATAAGCAGTTGTAAGCAAGTTTGCCCATGGTAAGCAATGCTAATGTTCGGTTAAATATGCTTACAGACAGTTAGCCTGAAAGTGCTTAATCTCTGTAGGCATTGCTTAGCACCATGCAAGCAGGCTCAATCCCACTTACTACTGCCTAAAAGTTCTTATTCCCACTTACCCCCGTGCAAATTTCTTTAAAAGAAAAAAAGGGGTGGTAGGAAAGTGCTGAAAAAGAGGGCACTCAGAGGGAAAGACAGTAAGGAAAGTAGCTAGGGATGTGCAGGACGGGTGTAGGAAAGGTCCATAGCTGTCCATTTCTTCTACAGCAACAGCTCTGCATATATACAGAATTTGGAGGTATATTTGGACACTCAAAACCCTGGGACAGGGGTGAGGACAACAATGATGTGTTGTGATTTGACCAGATTACATGTGTCCAGTGGACATGCATGACAACTGGACAGCTATGTATGGGGCGAAATTTTTTGGGGAAGAGATTGCCTTTTTTTTAAGGTGTGAGTGGGATGTTGGGGAAGGATAGTAGGTATATTTGGGCAGGTAGGTTGAGTAAGAAGATAGACAAGACAGACAAGACAGCATACAGGGGTGGTATATGACACATGTGGGGGTAAACACCTTGAACAGGTAGGGGTGTTTTGAAATCGAAAGCCCATGAGCCCCCAAATGGAAACAGTGAGACTTAGGTCCCCACCCATGGGCAGTCACCACTGCACATTCACGACCCCGAAGGTGGCTGTGCTGGAAGCTGAGCTGGATGGGAAGGCTGACCCTCTAATTGTGCCACGTGGGCCTCAAGCTGGCATAGCAGATCTCCAAACTCCTTTCAGAGCTTACTACGCACCAAACCCTTGGCCTGGCTTTGGTTGCCAGGATCCTGTCCATGCCCACACCTGGCAGGTGGATGAGCCCCATCACCTGAGATAGTTCCACACGAAGGTGGTTCAGGACCAGCAGACAAGAAGGTCCAAGGGTGGATCCCAGACATGCTGGGGCCTGGTGCCACGGAGAGATGAGGTGGGAGAGGTGGGTCCACTGGGACCGGCTTTCCCAAACGTGCTATGGTATTACAGTTTTAGAACATATGTGGGTTAGTTATAGTCAACACAATCCAGGATTAGTTATAATACCACTTATAGATATTCCCATTAACCCAAAACAACAGATTTGGAACTATTACATAGCAAATAGGACACATGCATATATGGAACCACAGTGGCCATTACAATGGCATACAGGTTACATTGATAGCAACAGGCCACCAATGATAGTATTTCAACATGGAACATTAATAAAAACACATTTCAATATTTGTTGAACAATAGGATATATGTCCAAACAGTAGGTTTGGTGTAAAACATACCCATTGATTTGTGTGTTTAGATTATTGTTGTAGATATGGTGGGGGGAGAGATAGATGTCAGTTAATAACTTGTATATCCTTGCAGTACTCACAACTTTAATGATCATTGCTCTAATCATTACTCTACAGGTATTAGTACAATACCCTATGGCCTTGGTTTGGGAAGTGGTATGTTTGTACACAGTGTATACTTCAACTGTCTTATAACTACATTCTATTTCTCTTACTTGGTAGACCTGTGGAGGGAATGCTTGTTAACACTACCTGACTGTTTCTACACATATTCCCAGATTCCTAGATATAATTCTGCACATAACTCTCAACCTCTTAATGCAACAAATCTATACAAAACTTGACAAACTGGGGATACAAATAGGGACATATTTTAAATATTGCTTTTATAAACTTTTAGACAGTCGCTAGAGTAACAGGATTTGTTTTAATATACATTTTCCGAAGGATCTGAAGTCTGAAACTCATTAAGATCATCCCAGTGATTTGCCAGGAAAATAGAGGAACAGGCCAAAAATATGAGGCAAAAATCTGGACATTCTGCACAAATCTGTGCAGTTGAGAGGTATGATTATCCATACAGCTTACTACCACTGCTGGGATTCGAACCATGACTGTGTGCTAAAAACGCAACAGTTTGTGTTTCATCAGAGTGAGCTATGTAGAAAGTGCTGTCTTTTCTTTCAGTGTTTTCTGTCTAAGTCTCTCTTGGTTGTACAATCTGACCTTGTAATTACAACATTTTTATACAGACATTCCTAGACATATTTTTTATGTAGCACAGTGTGAGAAACAGTTGACACAACAGTACTATTCACATACCAATTCTTGGTGAATGCAACATGTGAGGCCATACAATACCAGAGTAAACACAACCATTCCAGGATTTAGAACATTATTGCCAGGCAGTTACACTTTTATTTAAATATGACCTATATGGGACTATTACTCTCATATTGTCTGGTTTATTCAGTGGAAGACATACACATTTTTTATAGTATCAAGTGACATTTTACTCCTTTATATTTATTTGGTATGACTACTATAAGCAGGATTGTTACCCACCAGCCTCGCGATGCAGCATTTGAAACCTGCTGGTATGGGCTTCCTGGTTCACAGCCCACTCAGCTGCAGCTGTAATGAAAATAGAGAAACATTTATGCATACCTATCCATCGCATACACAGGCTGAACTTTGGTAAACAATTATTGCTATGAATACTTACACACTGCTGGGACATCTCCCCTGTCTCTTGCTTCTTGGACCCACTGTTCCAAGAGCTCTCTCTTCCTCTGTTTCAAGTCGGCATACTAGTGCTGGACCTGATCACCAGTCCGAGGGATACCAGTGACACTGGTGAGATCTTGGGCGAGACTTTCTCAGGCTTCCATTTTATTTTGGGAGCTCTGGTACTGGTCCTGTAGCAGTCTCATGTCATGGGTTTTTACCAGGAGTCCTACCATGACCTTGGACTCCTGTATGCCCAACGCTGCACCCAGAAGTGCATGCCCTCTCCAACTCCTGCCATATTGCCTACAGTGGAGAGCTACAACCAGTTATGAGCTGTATTCCCACCTGTGGGGCTTAAATATGGTCAGTTTCCCACCCTTTGCCATGATTGGACAGTTTTGAAAATGCTGAGCTAAGCTAAGCTATGGGCAAACCAGCTTAGCTAAAGTTGGTAGTGCTTAAAGGGGTAGGTTCAGCATTGCTTAAAAATGGGCAAATCCACTTAGCTGGGCTATCCATTGCTTAGTATTCATATGTACACAATGCTTACACCCAGTCAGTCAACATAGCTGTGCAATGCTTAGCATTGCTTATATTTTATTATATTGGTCTACCACCTGTATGGGATTGATTCTCATTACATAATATAGATTTATTTACTTTCCCTGACATCCCCCAATGTGCTGTGATTAATTTAATCTTGTGTGACTATACTGTATGGGGCGCTTGTGTTTATATGGGAGTTTCACTACTTTATTACACTGACACCTCACATCTAGGCCTAATACACTATTGTGGTTGAGAAAAATCAGTTACTTCTTACATAAATATGCAACAAATTAAAATGATGATGTTTACCCATACAAGATGGAAATGAGTTTGGTGAGGATTGACCCATGAATGACTACAAGGAAGGTGTACGCTCTAACCACTACACTATTGCACTTATGCTAGATGTCTATTGCTTTTTAACTTATCTTGCCATTTCAGCTGGGTTAAGCATAGCTAAGTGACGGGCATACCCATGCAGCTACGCTTAAACTTTCTTGCTGATGTGATAAAAAAAAAAACATTACGGACATTTTTTAAGTATTTCTCTTGCAAACTTTATGGCTGTTAGACTAAAAGGTTTTGTATTTCCATGCATTTTCTGAAAGGTATGACATCTAGACTTCAAATTCTCTCTCATTATTTTCTAACTTAATTCTTTAATGCTTTGTCACTATTTTTACTGTGGCCACTGCACTTTTATTTTACAGCCATACACTACACGGCATTTTGGCCAAATCTCTGATGTTCAAAGAGTGATTGAGCTCTTTTTGCATTGCCGTACAACAATTCTGTTATGCAGGGGGCGTGTATCTTGTGAGAGAACTGCTCTAAGACACACCCACTGCACTTGTACACATTTCCGTGTATATATTGCAGCACAGCAGCGCACCTTCATGCATATGCATGGTATGCTGCCATGCTGAACAGGAACAGTCTCTGCCATGCAGGAATAACTTATTCCTGCATGGCTGCTTGCTGAATATGGGGGAGTATTTTTTTCTAAACATAAAGTGCCAGTAACACTAATTATCAGGTTTGCTTCACTGTAAATGTTCACTAACACCATCCCAGTGAGCAGCATATGCTACTATAATTTGCACTACACTAGTGGCTTTAATAGGCAGTTGAAAAGGTGAGTGGGATGTCAGAGGGGTATGAAATACCAGTGTAATACCTCTGATACTATGCTGGCATCATAGCCACTTCTGGTGATCACCTCTAAAGTGAGATAGCCTGAAAGTGCTTAGAACTAATGTACTTCACTTGGCTGCTACATTACTCTTTCCATCTCCACTGCCTCTGCAATTAAAGAAAAAAGAAAATGACTGAAATTCTGTTATGGGCAGCATATACTATTACCACTACCCACAGATGGCTATACTAAAGAAAAAAAGGCATAAGGAGATACCCTGGGTATTACCTTTGAACCTGCAGTACATTGTCACCAGCTCCATGACACAGATGGATAAAGCCCAGAGTACCACACAGGCAACTCATTCGATTAGTGTCTCAGGCATCTGATGATGTTCTGGCAAACAGGATGTGTTTGCCTATCCTGGGATGATGGACCATGTTGGACATCTCTTTGCTAGAGTTCTGATGGAGGCCAGAACAGAAAAAAATGATTGAGGGCTGAGTGACCAGAAGGGCAGAGCAGTCATGGCTGCCACATGGGACCAGGAGCAGGGAACAGACTCTAGCTACTCCTCATAATCCCCAAGTCTAACAGAGTTGTCATTAACACATAAGGGGAAGGTGTTATGGGCTAAGAAAAATCCTAGTTGTTGTTTGTCTTTCAGCTTTTCCCAGTAAGGGGTCGCCACAGCGGAACTTCGGTCCGCTAATGATTGGCAGTAGATTTTTACGAAACACCGAGGTGCCAGCTCGACACTCAACCTTCAACGAAGGCATGCCCATTTACATATGCATGTCTTTCGAACGCTACCCAACCGCAGGGAGGACATGCAGACTCCACACAGAAGGCACTCCCAAGCCCAGCCGATAATTAAACAGGAGAACCTCTTGCTGTGAGGTAACAATGCTACCACCATACCACTGTGGCATCCTAGTCCCCTTCAAAATTATGGCAGTACTCATGGTAACTCAACCCTTGCTCCCAGGGATAAGAAAAATAATCATGAAAATGGGACCTCACTGTCCAACTTAGTGTGCTGAGAGGCATCTTGATGGTCAAAAGGAGTACAGGATTAAAGAAAGTGAAGAACAAGGTGCAAAACCTCTTGTAAAATCAGGACACCTTTTTAGTATAACATTTACATATGTAAAAAAATAAACATTTGCGTACATAACTGCATAAGCCTCCTCTCCACATTCATTAGGAATGTGGAATACTACTTTGAAGCTGAAACTAAGTTTATAAAACTGAGAGTGATGAAATTTTGCAAAAATATAACCATATTATCATATCTTTATTGTGATGAGATATCACTGCAGAAAATTCTTCCTTCTCTTCAAGATTTTATTCCAATATCTGTCTCTTGTGCATGGACACACACACAGACACACACTTTTATTCTGGTGCCATATAGTAGTTTAAATTTAATTATGCAACGCTAACTATAATGGTTTGTCAGCATGTCTCACAAGTTGTACAAGCTGATGCTTTTAAACCAAATATTTTAGACATGCAATACTTGAGGGACTGTTGCACTTTACTCTCTAAGCTATGCAACAAAATTAAAACTTACAATCATGCTTGTATGCAGTATCATTCAACAAAGCTTTATAAAGTTTACTACACTAGTTAAGAGACAGCACAGCTGAAATACTACTTAAAAGATGCTAATGCTCTCAGAAAAACAATGCTTAAAATAGGTATGGTGTTTATTGACATGGTAATACTTTGGTGACAAAATAGAAGATTCACTGCCCCTACTTAGTATAACCTCCATGAATTGCCACCCAGTTCTGCTAATTTATTGTCAGGTGTGGCATTCCCTCCCCCATTACCCCCCCCCCCCACACACACACACACCTCATTCACCCAATACAGGCAATTTCATTGAATTACCAGTCTCTTTCTCTGTCTTTTGAAAATGTCAGAAACTTAACGTTATGTTTTAAATAGTTCATTAAAAATAACTCTCTCTAAATGAATTTTAAAAAAAACTTTATAAAATTGCATTGGCATACTGTGCATATTCTTTGTTTTGCCTCATAAACTGCAGTGGGTGGCTGGTGATGGTCAGAGGGTCTACTCCATTCTCACTCACTATACATATATACATTTGGGATTGCCCATGCATCAGGGGTGCAGGCAGCTTACCTCCTGCAAAAAAGAAGTTTAAAGGAGAAGCACGATATTCGAGATTCACTCTTCTCCTGCAGTTTTAGTCTTTTTTTTCCACTTTTCAAGTGCTGACATTTCAATAGGGCGCTAACCATTATATTGCTGGGAGGCAAGTTATTGGTTTATAATCTTTAGGTTGGCTTCCAGGTACACTGTTAAGGGGAAGTATAATTTTTCCTGTTGTTAAATAAATCTGAGCTCCCCCCCACCAAGCCTTTCTGTGTTGGAGGGAAGCATTCTAACTTATCAGTGGGAGTGGTAAGCACTAGGGAGCCTATCTACCACAACATCCAAGTACAGATTCTTAGTTTTAGCACTTGAATTTGCTTATTCGTGCTCAGCACCTGGTCAGAACTTGTTGTTAGCACTAAATAAGCTACATATTACTACAGCAGTCAACCTTCCTCTTTACTTAGAGGAAAACTATTTTTGTACTTACTTTCCTCACTTGCTTAGAGAAATACAGCTGTTATACTCACTTTCCTCACTTGTCTAGAGGAAAGTAATTTTTTTATTCAGGCATGCCAAGGGTCAGCTCCCAGAGTTCTCTCCTATCTGATGAATCTGGGCATCATGGGGCAATGTAGCAATTGCATCATGTATACAGACAACCGTCTCCTTCTACCACCCAACACCACAACCTGTGAGAGATGCACTTATCTAGCCAAACTGGAGGTAAAGCTCTCTCCAACAAAGACTGAACATGACAGTCAAGAGGAGAAGGTAAACACTTGCACCACACCACACTCATCACATAGTCCCACTAAATCTACACCACCAAAATCCACACATAGAAACACAAAAACATTTGCGGAGGCTCTCAGTAATAATGTGCTCATCTAACAGAGACCTCCAAAGCAGAAACGCAAGGAACCTCCACTCCCCCCAATACAACCCAAATGACACATAGCCCACAGACTCAGTGTGCCAATAAACCACATCCCATAAGGCAAAACAATGTACCCAACACACCAGTCATAGGTGACTCTATAGTCAGGCACCCTGATGCCCCACTCACCAGGCTAAACAAGGAGAAGGTTACTGTCAGCTGTCTGTTGGGTGCCAGGATACGCCACATAAACCACACACTCAGGTCACTCCATGACAAGTACAAATATGACTCTGTCATTCTCCATGTTGGTGTGAACTACCTGAGACGTACTTCCCTGGACTACATAAAAAGAGACATGGAAGAGCTCTCCAATCTTATAGCCCAGTCAAGTATGACCCTAGCACTGAGTAGCATCCTGCCATTGCCCAGAATGATACCGCAGTACAAGGACAAAATGATTGACTTCAACAATTGACTAAGCTTCTGGTGTCATTCTAAGGGGATCCAGTATCTGTTTGCCTGAGATAACATGGTCGACAGACCAAGATGCTTTACAAGAGATGGTCTGCACCTGTCGCCCCTGGGATTCAGGATACTGGCTAAGGGTCTTGCCGCCCCTATAGTGTCATTTTTAGGCAAGGTTCAAATGACAAATTCAACTCCTTAACAGGAACAGGCAAGCAAAAACTGAGGGTAATGCTACTCAATGCTAGAAGTCTAAATCTCAAAATGCACTCACTCGAGGCACTCCTTAAAATGGAGAACATTGATATCTGTGCAGTGACTGAGACCTGGTTCAAGGCTCTAGAGAGCACCCCTGCATTACCAGGCTATAACTCATACCACACTTTTTGGCCATCTAACCTGGACCAGAACACCAAAGGTGGAGGTGTGTCCATATTCATTAAGGATATCTACACCTCCAGGCTAGTTGTGCAGCATAATGCATCCAAGGTTATCCAAGTGCAACTCTGGGCAAAACTGCAATCCAAATTGTAGCTTGCTACAAATCCCCCACCATGCCCCAGGATTCCCACTCCTCTTTTCTTGATATACTGGAAAATATTAGGGTTCAACCAAACACCCTAATAATGGGTGATTTCAACTACCCCACTATTAACTGGGAAAACTACTCATGTACCAACTCCTTCACTCAATGCTTTCTGGAATTCATAAATTCAAGTGCCCTGCATCAAATTATCCACACCCCCACCAGGGGCAAAAATATCCCAGACTTAGTCATTACCAACATGAGTGTCAGGTGTTCCACACCTGAAGTCAACTCCTCAGTGGTTAGATCCAACCATAAGCTAATCACCCTAGATATCTGCATCCCGCCCCCACCCACCATTAAGGAAACCATGGTGAAAAATTTTTCCAAAGCTAACTTCATGCTTCTTAGGACAGAAGTGGCGAACTTCATGACACCCATGCAGATGGACAATACAGTTACGACTGCTGAATCCTGCACAATGCACTCTATAAGCACTTACACAAGTACATGGATTGTGCTATCCCAAACAGAACCAAGATGCTATCCTCCAAAAAAAGGAAGCCAATCTGGTAGTCCCCTGCCATAAACAAACTCTACAACAGAAGGAAGAAACTGTTGCAAAAAAGAGTAAAATCCCATGAGTGGAGGAGCTTCCTGGTCAGCCTCAGTAAGAAGCTGAGATCCCTTATAAGATACTCCAAAGCTAGCCATGAAAACAAAATCACTACTGATTCTAAGAGCAACCACAAAGCATTCTATAGCTATGTCAAGAATCTCAATGGCAACACCCAGATCTGCTCTGAGTTGCAGCACAACGGCATGAAAATTACAGAACCAACTGATATTGCCAACATCCTGGCAGATAGGTTCAGTACTAACTTTACCCCCTTCTCACCCCCTAAAGGGCCCATATCCATACAGGAAGAATGCAGAGTCTCTGTAATCACATCTATGCAGGTAAAGGCTGCACTCTCTAAAACCAAAAACACAGCATCCATGGGACCGGACAACATCCCAGGCTGCATTTTACACAAACTTCAGAATGAACTGGCTCCCCACCTAAGTACCATGTTCAATCATAGTCTCATGTCAGGCTTTGTGCCCACTGAATAGTGCACATCAACTGTGTTCCCACTCCACAAAGGGAGAGCCACCACTGATTCTGAGAACTATTGCCCTATTAGCCTGACAAGCCTGGTCTGCAAGGCCATGGAATGTATCATCATGGAACTCACAATCAAAGACATTGGTAACCTCCAAACTCTGGACCCCACCCAGTTTGGGTTTGTAAAAGGCAGATCATGCCTTCTGAACCTGATCAACTTCTTAGAGGCAGTCATCAAAGCCGTAGACGAGGGTAAGGTGATTCATGCAGCCTATCTTGACCTCACCAAGGCTTTAGACAGCATCCTCCATTCTGGAATTATACCTAAACTCATTAAACTAGGTATAAATCCCTATGTCACAAGATGGGTTGCCATCTGGCTCACTGACAGAACCCACACTGTAAAAGTTGCAGACTCCAAATCTGACTTCAAACCAGTGACAAGTGGAGTACCACAGGGTTCAGTCTTGGGACCTCTCCTGTTTGGTATCTACTTCTCCGAAGTACAGGCTAACACAGAAGGCCTCTGGCTAACAAAGTTCGCAGATGACTGCAAAATAGGAGCCATAGTCAAGTCCCCAAATGATGTGGACATCCTATAGAAGGGCCTCACTGAGAAAAATGCCTGGTGTCAGCGGCATGGCCTCAAGCTTAATGCCAAAAAGTGCATTATCACCCATTTGGTAAAAACTCTGTACCCATGAACTACCACATAAATGGCAGTCTACTTAATGCCGAATGTGTGATAAGAGACCTTGGGACCCAGGTGGACAATAGTCTCTCCTTTGATAATCACATTGCCACAGTAGTCAAGAAATCCTTCTATGTGGCACACCTCATCACAAAAGGGTTTCCATCCAAGAAAAAAGAGATCATCGTTCCCCTCTACTCGGCACTCATTAGACCTATAATAGAGTACAAAACCCCTTTTCGAATGCACCTCACAAGACATCTGCAGCAGCTGTAAAGGCCACAGAAGTACCTCACAAAGAGGATTACTGGCCTTAAACAGATGCCCTACACTGATGTCTCAAAAAACTCCAGCTTTATTCTGTAGCATATCACCTACTCCGAGGAGATCTCTGCCTAACATATAAAGCTATGTTAAACCCAGAGCTGTTAAACATGCTACACCTAAAGAAATCCCAATCCCTCCAAGCTACACACTCTAGGGACCTAAACTTTGTCACCACAATAAACAGGACATGCTGGAGGGATAGATTCCTGTCCCAGAGACTTCCTATACTCTGGAACAAGCTACCCATCTATGTCAA
The DNA here is from genome assembly GCF_019279795.1 of Protopterus annectens. Lineage (NCBI taxonomy): Eukaryota > Metazoa > Chordata > Ceratodontiformes > Protopteridae > Protopterus > Protopterus annectens. The sequence continues at coordinate 756,308,679 of NC_056744.1, forward strand.
GCAAAGTTCCTCATTAGCACTCTTCAAGAAAAATCTTGATGAGTGAATGGGAAATAGGAAATACACCCCAGGGATCACTTCTGTGGCTCTGCTCGACAGGGGCACAGGAAATTAACTTTCCTGGGTGGCGTACACCAGGGAACCTTATTGGCTAGGCTTACTGAGGCCCTTGGCCCGATAGCCTGGTACCTACCTATGAACCTGTGAACTGGGTTGGTGTCTGTTCAGGGTGCATAAATAAATGTTTTTTACTCACTGCTAAATCTTTATGAAAAGATGTTAATACCTTTAGCCAGAAGTTAAGTACTCTGTCTAGGCCTTGTGTTTCCAGTGTGGAGCTTTTCTTAATTTTGTCTCAGTTTCTCTATACATTACTTCAACCCAATTCATATCTTCTACATTAGAACTCCTAACTGTTCTTTTTTTAATTCTTCTATACTTTCAACATCTTTGTTATATTCAACAGGGTCTTCATAAATATTTCTCCAAGATATGCTTATTTCTTCTTTTTTACTGTTGTTTCTATTCTTTTGTTTTGTTTGCCAGTTCTCTATAAAACCTTTTTTGGGTCATCAATTAATTACTTTTTTCTGAATTTTCCCTTTGTATTTATCTATGTATTTTCTAGTTTTTCTACTTGTGGTGATATTTTTAGTTTAATATTGACAATAGTGTAGAATAGATCCTAGTCTGTTTTCATTCTGTGCATTGCTTTTGCCATGTCTTTCTTTCTAAGTATTTTTGATAATCTGTTCCCTTTTTCTATATCCTTCTAACAGTGATACTTGTCTTAATTGCTTTACAGTTTTTCCTATTTGATGCTTCTATGCTGTCATTTTACTTGTATCCTTCCTTCGCTTATTTACAGTACATTTCTGTGTTAACACTTTATCCAGTTAGTTTAGCCCCAGAGTAATATATTATATTTATTTATCTCATATCATGTGAATTTATCTTAATGGTCCTGATTAATATGTTCATCTGTCTTACCAATCTTCTCACATTTTGAGTCTCATTTACTTTCTGAAATCTATTAACTTTATATGTTCTATTATGTCTATTCATTTCTATTAAACCAGGTAGGTCTTTCCTTAAATCATTTTCTTCTGGTCTGAGAGCATATTCTTTGCTCCATATTTCTTGTGAGTAGTCCACAGAAAGTTCCAAACCATCTTTCTGTGGCATATCCTCTTCAGATGCATCCTGTTTCATCTGCTGCTCCTTCAAATCACAACTCATTGGTCCTTCTCTCTGCAACATCACCTGTGTCAAAGTTGCAACTTTTTCTTGCTCTTTCCTTTGCTGTGAAACTTCAGCTGGACTTTTGTACCAAACTCCTACAGATAGCTCCGTAGAATCACCATGTGACAAATCTCCTTCCAATGCCTCCTGCTCCACCTTCTGCTCTTTGATCTGGGGATCCATTATTCAGACATGCTGCAACATTGCCTGTTTTGGATTCCCAGCACTGAATTCTTCACTTTGCAGATAATCTATAACTTTAATTTCTATTTGGTTAACTTCTACCTTACTAATTTTCTTGTCTCCATTCCCCTTTGTTTTCTAATTTTTGTATTGTAAAATGTTCCATATCTGGGAGCCTTTGCCTGCATTTCTCTTCAAATATGATTGGAGCTGCTTTTTTGTATTGATTAGTTGGCATTCTCCTTTGTATAAATAACGCACCATACAATATCATATTGCTTTTTCTTTCCCATGCCCACATTTCTTTGTTATACCTTTCAAAAATCTATGGGTTTTGTTCTTTTTATTTTTGCACTTTCTCAATCACATTTTACCAGATGGTCCAAAGTTTCTTTGTCTATGCATTTTTTCATGGATCTGCTGTGTTAAGGAATACATTTCTTTTAAGCTTTTGACATTTTTTCACGTGCAAGTATTTTTTTTTTCTTCTAATTTCTTTCTTAGTCTTTCTAAATATCTTTGATCTGGGAAATCTGGTTTTCTTGCACAATAGTTTAGCAAATGCAATGCAATATAAAATATTACATCTCAGGTTCAGTTCAGAACATTTTAAGCAAGGCTGCTACAGTTATACTTGGTACAGGGTCTGAAAGTTCAAAAAGTATGACATTTGAAGGTCCAAAAGTAACTGGAAAAGCCAGACAGAAAAGAAGAATCTTTAAATTGCATTATTATGAAATGAATGGTTGCTGGACAAAGCTTAATTGGTTTCATCATTAAAAAGCACATTGTCCGGAATATGACTGACAAATGGTTAAGGAGAAAGCAACTCAGTGATCCAGCGAATGATATCATACCAAGAAGAGTCATTATAAGAGACAGAGTAGAATTGATTGTGAATATGCTATAAGAGAGGATGAGCTCAGAGTTTATAAGACCCCCAAAATTATGAAAGTCATTTTTCTGAATGTATTCTTTTGGTATAGAAGGATAAAGCCCTGATTACATCCCAGGTGAAAAAACTTCAAAGCACAAAATTGACAAACGACTACTAAATCCATAAAGCAGGACATGAAGAAACCAAAAGGAAGTCCAACAAGCTACACTGAGTATACAACACTGATTACTTTGAATGCATGTTGAAACATTTGGATAATACCTCATATGAACTGAGTTCGAGATCTGAAGTTAATAGGGCATATACTATTATCAAAAGTAGTATAGAGGACATGTTCATTGAGGGCAGAATACAACAAGAATTTTATAACTTTATGATTACCTCATACCCTAGGTTTCCATACTTGTTTGGTATCCCTAAATCCATAAGGATTTGGTGAGTCCCCCCATGCAACCACTAGTGGATGGACGGGGTTCTCCCACGTATTCCTGTGCTAAAATTGTGGACTCTATTCTGCAAAAATATTTGTCATTTGAACATCAAATTTGTAAAGATTCATGGTCGTTCCTAGAGAAGATAGATAAGTTAGATTTTGATATTAGTTACAATTTTCTCACAGTAGATGTGAAAGACTTGTACACATGTATCTCCTAAGACACAGGAATAGAATGGGTGAGCCTTATGTTAAAGAAAAATGGAGCTACGGTCAGAGAAATATCTTTTGTGATTGAACTCCTTGAAATAATATTATATAACTACTTTATGTTAGGCTACAACTTTTATTTACAGAAGGTTGGGGTCGCCATGGGTTCCCCTTGCGGGGCCAGCATAGCCAATTTGGTTATGGCCCACTGGGAGAAAGAATACGTCTTCACAAATTCTACACTTATGTCATACATCATTTTTACACAGGTTATTTAGATGATATTTTTATTTTACTTAAAGGTGATGCTATGGTTGGTAAAATGTTACTGGATTTGTTTAATGCTTCTACTGATTTTTTACGCTTTACTTCCACTTACAGTAATGAAGCTATAGCTTACCTCAATATCTGGTTGGCT
>NC_056744.1:756317062-756344562 GCF_019279795.1 Protopterus annectens
AGAACTGGCAACTGCAATAATGCTGTTTAAGAATTAGATACTGACTGTGCAGTGTTTACATTTAAAAGGTAGCTGGGAGCTGGCCTCCACTTCAGTTTGAAAATGGTAAAGAACCAATCATTTTAAATGCATTGATATTCTCTCAGCATCTCTTCTCTACATTTCCTCACATAAAGCAGAGAATGCTGGGTATTGTTATCATCATTTTCTGTGCTGTCAAGCCTCTGAGTCACAGTCCATCTCAGGAAAAAGGTACCTTGAGGATGTTATACTATTTATATAAGTTAATGGAGATTTTGTGGTCCACAATATAAAAGTAGTGTGCTTTCCAGAAAGATCTGAGCAGTGTGATTAGTAGTCAGTACTCTGAGGTGTAGAGTAGACTAGTACTGAAAACATTTGTTATACGTCTTCTACAAAGGGCTGTGATTGGTTACCCTTGTATACTAAAGATGCACAACAAGAAGGCATTGTGGGCCCTCATCATGAATTGTGTGCAAGGTGATTTCAGATGGTTTTGTACTCATGATGAAGGTATAATGCATTATCTACCATACATCTCGGTGACACGTATTTATTCATGTTGTTACATGCTGTTAAACTGATATTGACTTTTGACATTTCTAGGAGATTTGTCCAGAACGGTTTTCTGTCTTCAGTAAGTGGACAAATTGCTGACAGAGAGGTATCCATCGTTGTAGTCATTGTATCAGTACATGCCATTGCAGGTCTTCTACTTTTTATGTAGACCTTTGATCTAAGAAAGTCAAAGTCTTGATATCGGAGCTTCCAGGCAATACTTAGGTTTTATATCCTGCAATACTGATTAAGTTGGTTTTGAGCATTTGATGGTGCATGTAGTATTTTTTGAAAGAAAATAAAAACTAAGCCAGCTCCATGACATAGTGTGATAGAGGCCTAACTAAGGCCCAGGGGACCTGAGTTCAGTTTGTGGCTCTGTCATGAGAGATGCTGGCAGAGAGGTATGGGTGTGCCCATCCTGGGGGGGGGGGCATTTGTCAAAGACACTCTCTGAGGATATATATGGTTCACATAGGGGAGTATTTCATAGATGTATGTCAATGAACATAGGAGAGAGGTGGGGAAACAAGAGAAGGCCATAGCATAACCACTTCCTTCCCCTGCAGAAGCAGGTGACAGCACAACCCTCCAAGATACCCTTAAGAGCAGCACTGACCCCAACTCCCTCAGAGAAATGTTTGGAGGAGGAGGTTGGAGCAGGTAGATCCAGCGATGGTCAGGAACGCTGGGACAACTGAAAAGGGTGAAACAATAAGGGGAAGGAGGAAAAGCACACAGACTAAGATTTGGGAATGGAGCTGCATCACATGATATACATAGCACAACCGTACCTCATATGTGCCATTAGTGCTAAGATAGTTGGTTTTAATAACTATATAGTGCAGGAATGTACTGAAATACACTGTGCTCATTAACCATTCTTTCATACTATCAGACAATCACATCCACTCTAGTTTGTGTTGTGGTGCAAAACTTCCAAAAATAGTGTCCTGCCACATTATGGTCTTTAAAGAGATATGCAGCTATTCATACAGCTCACCCATGCATGCATGTTACAGGAGATACTATGAGGTCACTGTTTTTTAACAGATGAGGTAGGTATTTATAGATGAAAAGACAAAAAACTCATTCTAAGCTGTGTGTACATGAGTGCACATGTGTGTGTATATGTGTGTTCATAAACTTGCACATGTAAGTGCATTGAGCGCGTATATTTTGTATGTGTGAGTGTGCATCTGTGTCTGTGCTTATGTGGCTATTTCTCAACTTCTCAAAGATATCTCAGTAACAACTTGAATGATGGCATGCAAAATTAAGCACATAGTGAAAGAATATATATATATATATATATATATATATATATATATATATATATATATGTAGTACACATATATATAGTACACACACACACACACACATATATATATATATATATATATATATATATATATATATATATATATATATATATATATATATATATATATATATATATATATATATATATATATATATATATATATATAGCGAGAGAGAGAAAGATACTGTAGGTATATATGTACTGTTTTTTGTCAACCCCCTGTAATAGATGACTTTGTTGTATTCCATGCCAACTTTTGAATGTGTATTATTTCAGCATACTGAAATCTGAATTATGGCTGGATTGTTATTCTGTATCTGAAACACCTAAATGTTATAAGAAACAGAATAAGCCCTAGCTGGATTGCAACTATGAAAAATTAATAAAACTGTGATATTTAAACAAGTATTGGGAAAATGAAAAATAATGAAAAATAAAAACAAGCCACGTAAAACCAGCTCCTTGTAAATAAATCGTAAATAAAAGCAAAACCAAGAAGACAGTGAACACAGCAGGATAAAAGCAAGTAAAGTTTAATAGAGCGTGAGTGCTTTTGCATTGCTTCTACAACACTTCTTCAGATACAAATCAATTAAAACAATCCTCTTACATCATTTTTAAAAAACATTAAAAGCCAATCAACTACATAAAACCATAGTCACGTGATATAATTTTGCCATATGACTTAGCAACTTAAGTGCTTACATACTGAACTTATGTATTTCAAAAGTTTATCTAAGCATAAACTGAAATACTTGTTGTAAGTGAGCAAAAACCCAAACAAATCTCACTACAGTAATAATAAAATAGCTCTTCACTTTTCCTGTTAAAATTACTCAAATTATATTCAAACAAATGTTTGCAAGCACACCATCAGATGACAGTGTAAAACTTATAACTGTCTTCACAAAGCACTAAAATGCATGACAAAATAATAATGCTCATACTTCTTGTGTTTTTCATGAGCATTATTATTTTATTTATTGAGTTGCTAAGTCATGTGACAAAATGATATCACTTAACTATGGTTTTACACAGTTGATTGGCTGTTAATGTATTTTTTTAAATGATGTAGGAGGATTGTTTTAATTGATGTGTATCTGAAGAAGCTTTGTGGAAGCAATGCGAAAGTGTTTGTACTCTATTAAACTTTGTTTGCTTTTATCCTGCTGTGTTTAGCGTCTCCTTGGTGTTGCTTTTATTTAAGTATTGGGAAAAGTCTGTATATGTGTGCTTGTGTGCGTGTGTGCGTGTGTGCGTGTGTGTGTGTGTGTGTGTGTGTGTGTGTGTGTGTGTGTGTGTGTGTGTGTGTGTGTGTGTGTGTGTGTGTGTGTGTGTGTGTGTGTGTGTGTGTGTGTGTGTGTATAAATCATCTAGACCTAGGCATTGTACATAAAATAAGATTTTAACAAAGACTGTAACTTGCACTATCTATGAAAATGCTAAGTATAGCAAACAATCTGGAAAGCCCAGCTTAGGAGAATTAAAAATATTCTCTATAAAGAAAAGCCCATACCATAGTTGTAGAGCATTGCATTCTATACACGTGTCCCTTAGGCGGCTCATACAAGACCAACCTAAGTCTCCATTCTGGCTATATACATTTATCCTTGAAAATAAAACTGCTGTTAATATAATGTGATTTGAATAATAACTCTTTTCTGTTGTTAAATAATGATTATGGGAGTCCGTCCATAATGTAATGTTCTCATATGCAAATGTACACATTACATTCATCTACCTTGAATGCTCTCATTGTTTCAGCTGTGATTCAAACTGCAGGCATACAACAACATAATTTATAAAACAGAGTTCAGGTTAGAGTATATTCTAGTTTCATACAGCACATAGATAGTATGGAGATATTTATTCACAGCACAAAGTAACATTATAATGAACACAATAATATAGCATACTACAAATTTAGTGTAAACCATAAGGTATTTCAGACAAGTCTTGAAGTCTTGTAATACATGCACTGAAAATAAGCATGTACCCATTAAGTTAATATGCATCATAAGATCTATACTCAAATCAAGTATGGGCTATTTTGTAAAGGAAGAGGTTATTATATTGTGTTTTCTGAATAAGGTAGATTTATCAGCATTATTTGTGTTAGATGGCAGTGAGATCAAGTTACAAGGATGTAAATGTGAAGAAACCAATCCAGTCAGAAGTTTTGTTTTTGTTTAGAATATTGACACCTTCCCTGGCATTCAGAAAGAGCTACTGCCAGTAGTAAGCGCTAACTTAGCCATTTTCAACTGACAGCAGCGCTTTCTGATTTAGACATTGGCCCACCACAGTAATGGTCTGTAGGATTACCACAGTGGGCCATCTCCTCCATCAAGTTATATGCTAATGTGATATTCTGGGGGAGTAACCTGTGCTAATTAGTTATATGCTCTGCCACAGAAATTTCTGCAATAATGGAATTTACACAGCTGAGTGATTCAGAGAATCACTCTTCTGTGTAAGTTAGCTCGACTGGCCGAGTTAAACATTTGCATTCACTTATTTTTTCAGTGGGTGAGATCATGTTAGAGGTAAGTGCTGGGGAGTTTAGTGGACAGGTAAAGATAGGGAGGTATTTGCATGAGTGTGGTTGCATGCTTCAGTATATGCAATGGGGCAAGTTGTCTCAGGTTTATGTGTGTGTGTGTGTGTGTGTGTGTGTGTGTGTGTGTGTGTGTGTGTGTGTGTGTGTGTGTGTGTGTATGAGTTTTTCAGGAGGTAGGGGAGCTGTCATATCTCTGTACTCCACCAAACTAATGACTAAAATCCTGGAACATTGCGAGTGAGGGAAACACATAACAGGGACACTCTTTAATAATATCAATCTTGACTTAAAAAAAAAAACAAAAAAAAAACAATGTTTTTTATGGAGGGAGCTCTAGACACAAGGGGCACCATTTAAAATTAACCATATTCAGCTAAAAGCATAACTAAACAAAGATTCAAATACTATACCCTTGGCACAGAAAGCAACTCATTACCAAAGAGGAGATTTAGCCCTTACCACCAAGGGAGAGCTTAATATGTCTACCACTGTAGGTCCTCTTTTGACAAAAAGAACAAACTCTCTGATTTGATAATGAGCTATTCTCTGTGCTAAGGGTAAGAGGTATGAATCTTTTTACAAAACTGCAAGTGAGGGAATGCCATACTCAGTAGTCATGCTTAGGACTTCATCTCAATGCTAATAGATGCACTAGATGACACCAGGGAGAATACATGCCAAATATCATGATACATTTTCTGAACAGTAATAAGAATGAAGCTCTAATGTCTGCTATTATGGATTGACTGCAATCATCTATGATTTATGAGGGGTAGGAAAAAATTAAAAAGCTACATCGGGGCATCCTGTAATCTCAGGGAAGGTAAGAGGTATGGTGGTATGTGTGTGTGTGTGTGCATGTGTGCGTGCGTGTGTGTGTGTGTGTGTGTGTGTGTGTGTGTGTGTGTGTGTGTGTGTGTGTGTGTGTGTGTGTGTGTGTGTGTGTGTGTGTGTGTGTGTGAATGAATGGGGTGGGTGCCTGTGCCAACATGACGCCTGGACTGCCAGAGGTGATCACCCCAGAAAAAGTGCTGATTAGCACTAGTGGTAACACCATGCAGTTCAGATTCTTGCAAATTATCTGATAATGTCTTTCCTCACTGTGGCTAACATGTCTCTGAAGCACATTTTGTGCAATAATAGAAGCTACTAATTCAGGCACAGCAATTTCCATGAGGGCAGGGTACTCTCTCTGAATCAAGCCCTTTAATGCATTATTTGGAATTTGAAATGAAAGTTCAGTGTATTAATGATGAGTAGATACCATAAAATGTAAGTCTGTATATTCCTGTGGTAAATACCCTTGAGTTTTTTGCTTTGTTTGAGATTCTGCCATTTATTTATTTTTTTACTTTGATTGCTACAACAATATTCTGTAGTGTACAGCAAGAAGGCCTAAAATATGCATATTTTGATGAAGGACATGAGAATATAAAGTAAAGGGCCAGTTTGTCTTTAACCAGCAGAATTGTTATCCTTTTTTATTGTAAGTCTTTCTTCATTAAACAACAGTCTTCTTAGTTTATATGCTACTCAGAAGTTATGTTGCATAGGCTTTGCCAGGACCTTATCATGGTGAATGAAGATTGAGTAGAAATTCAACATTATTACAGAATGTTTAAAAAAGGGGGCACATCTAGGCTGGGTGCTGATGAATTCAGAAAGGTGGTAACTATTTTACTGTGTATGCATTGGTGAGCAGCATGCTTTTTGTATTGCTGAAAACCTTAGCAAGATATCTGTAAGATAAGTGGACACAGCTTTAAGTGGTGCCATTTTGCAGATGTATGATTTTAATGAGGGATAGGTATGGGCAAGGCAGAGACTTATGGTAGTGGGATGATAGAGTTCAATTAAACAAATGTTTCTTAAGCAAACTACACGTACCTTTTATTTATTTTTTTAACAATGTTACTGGTCCTAAGGCATTTTCAGCCTTGTCCAATTACAAAGTCTTATAAGATATCAAATGCACATAACAGTAACATGTCTTATGACCAGATCTCCTGATATTATCACAGCTGCTATGCTCATAACTATTTCAGTGAAGTGGCAAGTTTGCAACCTTCCACTAGATCAGGTGTATTAATCTCATACATAGCCTGTACAGAACCGACTCTCTAAGCCAAAAACTTCAACCTATTCTGCAACCCTAATCTCAAACTTTGCTTCCTAACCTTAATTCTTAAACTCTTAGTTGCTTCCTAAGCCTACTCTCAAACCCTGTATACTAAAGTTAAAATACCCAGTAAATCCCTAACCCCATACATTCCTTCTTGCTCCCTAACCATAATTCCATATCCTCTTCCTTGACCCTTAAAGTTGTTCCCAAAACCTAATACCATATCCTGCTCCCTAATGATAACATTTCCAGTCACTCATTAACCTAAATGCTTTTACTCAAAGCTCAAACCCAGCTCCCTGGCCCTAACCCTAAAATGCACAGTTACTCCCTAATCTTAATCACACAACCTGCTATGTAGTCCCAACCTCGAATCCAGCAGTTATTCCTACAACTAACTTAAATTCCCCCTCATTCCTTCTCCCTCCCCATGGCTATTGCTCTTACCTTACTCCGACTCAGCTCTGCATTTGACGGACAGTTGTACTCTCTTTTCACAGCTGCTACACCTTGTTTAAATACATTTACACGTATTAGTAGTAACCTGTGTGAGATGTTTCTGAAGTAAGTACCTTGCTGTGAAACTGTTGTGTGCATGCAGGGCTTAAACATTTTAAGTAAACACCTGATACAATGGTACACTACAGTAATACATGATATGCAAAAGTGGACAATCTAATTTATCAGAAGTTAGGGCAGTGACTCAAAGAAGCTGTAACAGTACGCACAAGTGAGTTTTAAAATCTGACAACAAATTATGTATGATAATGCTGTAAGTATATTAATATACATCATGTGACCGTCAATTAATTCAAAAATAACACACAGGCGCAGGAGGAAATAAAGGCAAACAGGGGCAAACAGAAAGAATGACTTGTGCAGTTATAACATGAAAGATAGGAGAACAGTCAAGTAAATGTGTAGTGCATAAAAAGAGAAGAAATTAAGGTAGGTCTAAAAGGAAGCAAGGAAACAAACTGGGTAGCTAATGGAATCTTTTACAGGACAACTTAGGATAGGACCTGAAATGTTTTACAAGACAACTGGAGCAGCATTGGATAAAAAGGACACAATAGTTACATATTACCAAATGCAGTTTTCAAAAACTCAGGGGGTGTAATCTTTGAACTTCTTTCTCCAGAAGATGTCTACAGCTGATGCGAAAACAGCTATAGTATTAACCAAGAAACCATGTGGCCTTGTAAATCAGTGATAAGTTTTTGAAGATGAGAAAGGAGATGTCTGTCTATTTATTTATTTATATTTGTTTTTCAGGGTGGTGCACTGAACAATATTAACCAATTCCAGGCTCAGCCCAAGTGGAATACAAACCATTTCACAAAAAAAAAAAAAAAAATACAAAAAAATACACAAGTGTAAGCAATAACAGAGTAGTTCAGACTAATTACATAGAGAAATAATATATGTATGTATATATAAATAATTAACTAAATCAAAGGATAAAAAGATCTCCCAGACAAAATGTTCACTAAAACTACATTCCATTACAGGAGGTTTAAGGTATCACACAGTGAAAAACTTTAGCTTGGCTGGTGTTTTCCTGCAGTTTTACTGAATAGTTTGACTGTGTGACCTTTTCTACCCTATGGTTTGGATGTTAGTTGGAATATTTTACAGGTACCTTAATCTTTATGGGCATCAGCTGGGTTTAAAGACCCTGTGTTTCTGATGTATAGCCAAACTATTTCATTATGCTGTGCTGAAGAGCTTAATAAAAAGGCTGCAACATGCATGTTCACAGCTGGTAGGGCTTGGCTTTATTGGTATGAATGTAGCTATGAAGTCTTAAAAAGAAAAAAAGTCAAGGACATACAAAAGTCGTGTAGCTGAAGAAGGAGTTATCTGTGTGTCTTATGGGCTTCCATTACAGGTGGTTTAAGATACTACATAGGGAAAACTCTAGCTTGGTTGTTTTTTTTTTTTTTTTTGCAGTTATGGATGGCACAGTCGTGTAGTGGTTAGTGCTGTTGCCTCACAGCAAGATATTCTCTGGTTTAATTCTCAGCTGGGGTGCCTTCTGTGTGGAGTTTGCATGTCCTCCCTGTGTTCATGTGGGCACCCTCTCGGTGCACTGGTTTCCACTCACATTCCAAAGACATGCAGTAGGTGGATTGGACACTCTAAATTGACCCAAGGTATAAGTGTGTGCATGCGAGTGTGTGGTGCATCCTCTGAGGAGGGTTGGGCCTTGGCCTAGCAACCTGTCCCTGTAAAACCTGTACCTGCTATGGAAACAACGAGTACTGAAGGGTGCTTGTTGCCTGATGTGCTAATTGCATGGGAGTGAATACAGGAATATATATGTGTATATCTATATGCATTTGTGTGTGTGTTGTGTGTGTGTGTGTGTGTGTGTGTGTGTGTGTGTGTGTGTGTGTGTGTGTGTGTGTGTGTGTGTGTGTGTGTGTATTATATACATGTACATATATCTGTGTGTGTGTGTATATATATATATATATATATATATATATATATATATATATATATATATATACATATCTATATATAATCACTAAAACTTCTTGGACCCTGCTGAAGGATGAAGCCAAATGGGTTTTTAGTGCTTTCATTCTTATTTATTATAAGAATTTCAGAAAACTAGATGAAACAGATAAATACATTAAGCTTGTATGTGAATAAATAGGAGAGCACAACATATGCACAACAAAATCATGGATGCAATTACAGTAGCCAATAGAAATAGAGCATGATTTGTCTGCAGTGGTGGAGGCAGCATTGATGGGTGGTTTAGGTTTACTGGTGTCAGCGAACCATGTACCTGATGTTCAAGTTTTTGCTTAAGCCTGGAGGGGTCTATGCATTATGTAAGAGTTGCCACTTGAGCTTATGTACTTCGAGTAAAGTGTTTGTATCTCTAAATGTTCAACTTGCTCAAGGATGATAAACTTAAAACACTGAACGTTTGAGCAGGTTGTGCTATATTTAGCTAATGCATTCCTGAGGTCTCTGTTTCTGATTGCAGCACAGTGCTCCTTGATGCAGTCAAACAGTTTCCCTGTGGATTTTCCATTGTAAAAATCTTCACATTGCCTACAAATGCAAGTGTAAACTACGTTGCTGCTATGGCAGTTGTAAAAATGGTTAATACATTCTTTAACGTTACATTGTTTAAACACATAGTGGGTGCCTGTGTAAATATATTTACAGGTAACACAGGCACCGCAGGCAAACATACCCTTGGGGTTGTTGTTGTCATCAGGGGCTGATAGTAGGAAAGGTTTGTTGTGTATCTCAAAGGAACATCTAAGGGACTTAGTTCTTTTGAAACAGAAGGTAAGGCTAGTGCCCAGGACTTGGGATAGTTCCCTGCTTTTCTAAATAATGTCCCAGTTTTTTGTGATGATGTTCCTGATAGGGAACATATCATGGCTGATGGGCAGGGGAAAACTGATAGTCAGATCGATCTCTGGGGATAGCTTGGTGGCCATTTTGAACCCAAATTTGAGAATGGGTTTGAACTTGGAGGATCAGCCGTAAAAGACTTCCAAGAAAATACGGTCAGTGAGAGACTTGGGGTACTTTCTGTGGAAAAACATGTTGGTGAGAAAGAAACATTCATTAAGGAAGACTACATCCTCACTAATAATGCAGGACAGTCTAATGAATTGCCCTCTAACTATGTTAGCCTTCACGAGGAAGGGGTGCTGACTTGTGTATTCCAGGAAATTGTTCCTGTGTGTTTTTTACTACAAATATTGGATTGGAAACTGAGGGTTTCAGAGTCAAGGGAAATTTTGGTGTCCAGGAAATGTATTTTCATACCTATACCTGAAAAAGTAAAAGACAAGAAGTCAATACTGTAAGAGAGGGTTTTGATGAAGGCACTGAGTTTAGGCTTGGATCCCTGCCAATTGAAAAAAAAAATGTTGTCGATATAGCAATGGTATATTTTAGCTTTGTGAAGCCTGGGAAATGTACCAGGATTTCAGTTTCTCAGGCACTAAGAACAATTTCCTTAATAGAACTTGGTTACCTGGATTGTAGTCAGAGCTTTATCCCTCTCTAGGAATAGAGCTGGCTATTATTTACTATAGATAATTGGTGGTCAGGGTATCAGTGCCTTGTCATCAGCCAGAGTACTAGCTGTATACTTTCTTTACTGCTGAAGATTCAAACCAGATCACAGTTTTTAGTTCAGTGGACCACAGATAGCTTTTGTTTAATGCTTTCCTGACAATCTGTGTGTGTGTGTGTGTGTGTGTGTGTGTGTGTGTGTGTGTGTGTGTGTGTGTGTGTGTGTGTGTGTGTGTGTGTGTATGTGTCTGTGTGTGTGTGTGTGTGTGTGTGTGTGTGTGTCTATCTTGGGGAGATACATGTATTTGCAAAGATGTGGTTTATAAGAACCAATAAAATTATTTAATGCATGATACTGGTCATACAATTATGGTAATTCAAAATGTAAAGTGATAATTTTGTTGGAAAAAGGATGAGGGTAGAGTTCAATGATATAGCTATTAAATGCTATAATGCCAACTTCATCAAGATGCATTTTGCCTTTTTTGGCACATGGAAGAAGACAAACGCTGCTCCAAAGCCACAAAATGGTATTTTAATAAACAAATGTAAGTGCTTTCATTTTCAATTAAACATCATCAGACAAACAGATACACTACCTGACATCCTTTAAATACCATAAAAATATCACTTCCTTAAAGAATGAACCTTACTTCCTTGAGGGGGTGGTGCCCAAATGCAAGGCATGTTATACAACATCTTGTGCAACATCTCACTTTCTAAGAAAGGTGGTGCCAAAATGCATAATACAAAGTTATAAAACGTTTTGTTACCTTCATAAAATCCTAGTGCATTTTGAATACTAAATGCTAAAAAACATATGTACAAACATAGAAGTTAATGCCAATAATAAAACTGAATTAGTTAGTTTATATTCTAAAAAATGCATATTATTTTGTAATAAAAATCGAACAATACCTGCTTTCAACTTTAAAATAGATATACACTCATTAAGCCCTTTGGTGGAGAACTTACCAATACAGTTCCCTTTTCTCCACTAAGGTCTCCCAGTCACCCCCTCTATCTAGTGCAACCACCTTTTCCAAAATTACTAATACAAGTTTCTTATAACCAGGACACGTGGTGGAATGTTTATTAAGTACATTACTTGTATTTTTACTCTTAATAACATAATTAATTTTACTCTTAATAGCATAATTAAGCCCCGAAGGGGGGTAGATTTTTGTTGAGGTATCATGAAATGAGGTGAACATTGCTTATCATAGTACAGACCTTTTTTGTTTATTAAAACACCGTTTTGTGACTTTGGAGCAACATTTTTTCTTCTTGCAGTGTTACTTTTCACTGCTGGGCTTGGTTACTTGGTTGCTTTTTTGACACATGTTAGAGTTCAAATACTTTAGTACAAAATGCAGTCATGTCACCCTGCTGTGAATGCATAACAGTTGCCCTTTGTAAGTTAATGGTAATATGTTGTTAAGGTATGGGATATGCTCTGATATTCTCAGATATGCTGAAGTGTGGTCAGGAGCAAAAATCTTCCATGATTGCTGAACTATTTAATTGGTGTGCATGTCTTTGCTGGATTTCTTTTGTCTGAGCAGTTTTTGTTGCCTATATTTTTGAAATTGTTTTCCTGAGCAGTTTTTTTTTTTGTTTTGAAGATTTGATCACTGGCCTTGTGTATTTGGAGGTGAGGTAGTACTTTGTGTTGACAACAGGAAGATATTTCATTGTCATTTTTATGAGGTGGTATGTAGATTTAGGAAACTGTATTATATATTTATAGATTCATAAATTTATAGATATTCCAAGACCACTGAGTCCCATGACCATTTCCACTTGAAGGAACCCTCCATCAGGACAAAAACAACAAAAAACAGTGTACGAAGGGATCAGTCCACCAATGAATATCCAAAACCAGATTTATTAACGAAGGCAAATCCGACATACAACGTTTTCGTCAACACTGTGACTTCATCAGATACAATTGACAATAAAATTCATGGGTATATATACACATAATTGGCTTCAATCTTTCAATCATAGTTCATTGATAGTTCAATTTTAAAGAGACATAGAAACCACTGGTAATATACCTAAAACACCGTAATTCTAATAAAACCCTAAGGTGTATAACATATATAAATATAAATATACAATATAACAAGTTTAAAAATAATAATAATAAAATATTATAAATACTATTAACATTTATTTATATACAACAGGCTTTTAGCTTTAAGAGAGGCTTAATAGATATGTATTCATTTAAGCCTGGGTCCCTATTAGATTCCAGTAAAATTTGCCAATAGGTTTCCCTGTGTTCTAATCTAATTTCCCATGGCCCTCCTCTGTTGTCTTTATAAACAGTTTCCAAAACAAAAAACTGATACTTGGCTGTAGGGCATGTCGTAAGGTGTCTATAAAGAGCATTTTTCAAATTTTGTTTTTGTATCTCGTATAAATGCTCATAAATCCTTCTTTTTAGAGGACGTTCAGTTTTGCCCACACAGAAAGCGGGACATGATAGACAAAAAGCCAAATAGACCACCCCCTGACTATCGCAGTTGGAAAACCTAGTAGACTTGATATATTTATTTCTAGCTGCAAGAAAAAAGTTTTCTTGATTGACAACACAGTAACACTGTGTGCATGAACCACATTTGTAAGTGCCCATACGTTTGTTGGAATATTTGTATGGATGGAAATTCTGTTCTAACAAATTCTTTATATTTCTGCCCCTTCTAAAAACTGTCTTGACATTTTTGTTACTTAGATTTTCTAAATCTGTAATGTCCTTGAAATTGTCCCATTCATTTTGTATGATATTCCTAATAACCCCTGAATTAGCACTGTACTCGGTAATGAACACTCAGTTGAAATCAGATAGCACCTTGATGTTATCAGTTATACTATGTATGTCTCCTAGACCCAAGATGGGCTTGTACTGATCTCTTCTACCTAAATCTACCTGTTCCTTAATCTGGGAGATAAATTCATATGGATAGCCTCTTTCTTGAAACATACAAAATAATTTATAACACTCTGAGTTGTAATCTTCTTCTTCTGATGTCATACGGGATATCCTGACCAACTGTCCCTTTACAATTCCTCTTTTTTGATATAATGGATGCGAACTATTGAAATGTATGTAACTGTTGGAAAATGTTGGCTTCCTGTAAACATTAGATGTAAATTTTCCTTGATGGATACTTAATAGTACATCTAAATATTCAACCTTCCCTTCCTGAATGTGATGGGTAAATGTTAAAAATTCAGTAGTGGAAGCCAAGTATTCCATAAAAATGGAAATAATATTATCAGGTCCTGTCCAAAAGATGCATATATCATCCAGGAATCTGAAATAGGCCCCTCAATATTGGGTAAATTCACAATTGAATACATATTTATTCTCCCAAACAGATAGAATAATATCAGCATAGGTGGGGGCACAATTGGACCCCATGGCCACTCCTGAGGTCTGCTTATAATATTCCCCTGAAAAATAAATGAAATTGTTATGTAAAACCAATTCCATTAATTCTAGAATGAGAAAGTGGTCATTAGCACTAGCCTTAGGACAAGATGTTAATGCTTCCTCTAGCCAAAGAAGTCCAATGTCATGTGGAATCACAGAAAACAAATCCACTACGTCTATAGTTAGAAATTTTAAATTTGGAACTAGTAGATCTGGGGTAACTTTTTTCAAAAATTCCCAGGAGTCTTTTAATAAATGGTTTGCCTTAGGCCATAACTTAAACTTCCAGTCAATAAACTTGGAAAGAGAAGAGACCTTTGAACCCTGTGCTGCTACAATGGGTCTGAGAGGAGGATCGTGAATATTTTTGTGTACCTTGGGTACCCCGAAAATGGATGGCACCCTGGGGTTAGTATTATCCAAAAAGGTGTACATACTAAAAACTATGACTTCTTGGTCAAAGAGATCTTTTATAGCTATATCAATTTTCTTGTAAGCAATATTGATCTCATTGAGAGAAGCAGGTGTATATCTAGAATCATTGTTCAAAAGGGCATACATTTTGCTATCGTATATGAACCCTCCATCAGGCAGCATCTCCTTTCTTTAGGTTGGGCAATACCAGTTAATTCCAGTGTAAATTTGTGGTTACCCATCCAGTCATCAAGGTTATGTTTAATGGATGGTGAGTTGCACTGCTTAATTTACAGAGGAAGTTTATTCCAGAGGTTTGAGAGGTGCTTGGCTATAAACCTGTCCCTCCATTTTGTGTTTTTTAATGTGTTGATAAAGATTTAAGTCCTGATTCTAGTACCAGGGGAGATATTGGACTTGCAAAGAAACTGAAACATCCTGGACAACTGAGTCTCTAATGGCATGGTAAAAAGACAGAGATCTCCTCTCAAAAATCTGCAACATATCAAATACCGGAACAGAGCCTTCTGTCTGTCTTGATTGCTCAGGGACTATAGGTGTGTGATCTGTGTTGGATAGGAGCCTTTAAGGTATTGCTAATTGTATGATTTGTTTAATGGGATACAGCCCAAAGGGGGAGTTGTACTCCATGACTGGCCTGTCCAGTGCTGAGTATAAGGGGTTGATTACTTTTTTATACCTTGATGGCAGTTCTTTGGATATTAGCTGGGCTAAATTAAAGGATTTTCTGACATTGTTACATGAAGGGCAAAAGAGTGGGAGCTATCAACCCAAGAAATTAGGCCTCTACCTACATTTTCATTCTGTAGAGGTGTGTTGTCTAGTCAGTATGATGAGAGGAGTGGTTGCCCACCAACACTGATGATGCTACACTTTTTGTTATTTAATTTGAGCCTGTTTTAGTATACCAAGACGTTACTAGGGGGATTTCTTTCTAGTGGGTTTGGGTATCATGGAATGACTTAACAACAATCCCCAGTTTAAAAATGTCTGAACACTTTGCTAGCACTGCTCTTAGCTCTCTGCTTGGAAATTTGAGAAGTAAATACCAAAACAAGAGGACACAACACTAAACTCTGTGGTCACCACTGGCCACTTTCGTAGTTTCTAGTGAGGCACCGGCAACATACAATGTGCAGGTTTTGTCTATCACCCTGTTTGCTGTCTGTCTTACCACATATTAGTCAATGATTTAAGCATTTAGTTTTTGTATGATGCCAGCATGAAGAATGGTGTCAAAGTCCTTAGCCAGGCAATACAGGTCAATATTATTTTCTTGGTTGCGTAGATTCAGATAATTTGTACTGTTATATAATATGAAATATTGTTAGATAAAAAAGTCCTGTTAATCATGTTCTTCTCTTCATGCCTAAGATAAACAAATACAAACAAACAAATAAATAAGGCAGGATATGCACACTGGCACATTCACAGTATATAGAGGCATAAACGCATTCCACATAGACTCACTATTCTGTATGATCAGGTATTAAAAAAAGATATGTAAAACAGTGCTATAATGATGGAAGCTCAAGGGCAGTATACGTCATGTAACCTCTCACACAAAGGTAAAGTGTCAAAGATAGCACCATGTAAAAAGACAACTGAGATACGAGTTGTTTATATAAATGTTGAATAATGAAAGTTCTAGAAATGGTTAAAACCATACATGAATATTGAAAGAATATTGTGTAACTAATGATGAACAGATTCACTGTGAAAATATTTTAGAACTAAGAGCCTTATGTTGATGGCATTGATTAATCCTGCCTAGCATTACTGATATCGATAATTCCAATTGGTGGTGTGGCGTGCTTTACTGTGGGAGATAACCAAGGACAATGCTAGAAGTGTTACATGTAGTACCTTTTACAAAAAAACAACCATTAGAAAATAAGAACACCAAAAGTAGTATTGTCTTATTAAGCAGTTTGCCATAAGTGCACAGGTTCATCTTTCATTATTCACGTTGTAAGAAGAATCGAATTTAGCTACACATTTATGTCTGTATTAACTGTATGCAATAAAATCATTATTGCAAGCATTCTTTTGGTGGGGGGTACTAGCTAGAAATTTGAGTGCATTTTTGAAACAAACAACATCTTTTAAAACACACTTTATGATACCATATTAAAATTGTTATGGTACAAAAACTACAAAATAATGATGAAAATGCAATCTGCTGATTTACTACCCTTATAAATACATAAATATATTAAAAGTATGACAAACCTCAACAGAACACAATCAAGGTAAATGGTGCATTGAGAGCAAATAGTCTTTAAAAGTATGAAAACTACTACTCATATTATACATTTACAGCTCTGATCCTTTTAAATTACTGGGTTGCTTTATGATTGTTCATTTTTCTGAGAACTCCATTAGCAATACTATCAGAAATACTTAACCGCATCAGCCAATTATGTTTTTAAGTCATTTTCCAGCCTTCAGTATTGTCATGTATACAACAAATACTGCTACATTCAGTGCAGAACATAAGATCAAGGTAACCAGGGTTTCAGCAATAGAATGCTGTATTATTTAACAATACATGCCATACTCACTGGTTAAAAAAAAGTTCTTGATAACTTATGGACGCATAACATTTATATGCCATTTTTCTGCATATACAAAACAGGAATCTTCTAAAAATTGAATCTAAATGTTCATTTAGACACATGAAAGATTTCATTTGGAGGCATATCAGAATAGATTATGACAGTAAACTACGTACAGAACACCTACATATAGTGTGGCCTTTTCTTCATTCCAGCTTTGAGCAGCTTGAAGGAAGTCGTTTGCATTGTTATCTATCAGTTTGCTGGATGCAGCATGAAGAATGTCATATCAGTCAGCAGAAGTATAATCAGGGTGAGACAGGCTCTAAAAACAATTGCTAAAAAATTAGTTTAATTTTTCCAGAAAAAAAGAGTTTAGAATATATTTTTAAGATTTGAACCTGTATCCCAGCTAACTTCATAGGGTCATCATAGGATCATAGGAGGTTACTAGGCTATTGGTCTTGAGGCCCTTATAAGCTTAGCCAAGAGTTTAGCCCATGTTTAGACAAATCAGCACCAAATACCCCTGTCCAGCAGAGACACAGGTGGAATCTCAGGGGTATATTTTCTGTTTTCCATCCAGTTATCCAGGTTGTGCTTAACAAACGGTAAAGAGGTACTCTGCGTGATGTGGAGAGAGAGTCTATTCATTAGATGGGGGAGTCTCTGGGACACAAATCTGTCCCACCAACAAGTCTTTCTGATGTCACAGACCAAGTTGAGGCCAAGCGTGCGTGTTACTTGAATGGAGCTTGACTTGCAGATATGCAGCAGTCCCATCAAGGTGGGGTCTGTGATTGCCTTGTATTCCAGACAGAGGTCACCTCTGAGGAGTCTGTATGAAACTGAGTAAAAGGATAGGGATTTTGCCTATCTGTGTATGGTAGATATTTGAGGCCTTGGATTCTCCTGGTTAGGAACCTCTGTGGTCTCTCCAGCTGCTGCATCTGCTTTGCGAGGTACGTGCCAAAAGGGGCCTTATAAGGGAGGAATGCAGGGATGTTATGACCTCCTTGTCCCTGGATGAGATACCCTTACTAATGAGGTGGACCATGTAGAAGACTTTCCATATAACGGAAGCAACATGCTGGTTAAAAGTCAGGTTGATATCCACCTGGGTGCTCAAATCTCTTACGAATGATTGTGTGCTTAGAACATTGTTATTAATGTGATAATTTGTGGGGACGTCACCTCCCCAAAGTGGGTGATGATGTATTTTTTGGTATTCAGCTTGAGGCCATGTTTCTGGCACCAGTCATTTGTCTGAGTAAGACCCTCTTGAAGGATGTCCACATCACTGGGTAAACTGATGACAGCACCCAGCTTGAAGTCATCTGCAAATTGGGTCGGCCATAGCCCACTGGTTTTGGCCTGTACCTCAGAAAAGTATATCCCAAATGACAGAGGTCCCAAGACCAAACTCTGTAGTACACCACTTGTTACAGGTCTACTGCATGAGATGGCTTTCCCTATTTTGACTAGGTGGGTTCTATCAGTGAGCCAGTTTGTTACCCATTTGGCAACATATGGATTGATGTCTAGTTCAGAGAGTTTATCTATTATACCTGAGTGGGGAATACTGTCAAAGGCTTTAGCCAGGTCAAGGTAGGTGGTGTGCACCGTCTTCCCCCTCATCAATGGCTTTGCTGACTGTCTTAAAGAAGTCAACCAAATTTAGCAGACATGACCTCACCTTGATAAAGCCAAACTGTGTGGGATCAAGTGTTTGGAGATTGACAATGCCCTTGTTAATGAGGCCCGTGATAATCTGTTCCATGGCCTTGCAAATCAGGTTAGTTAGGCTGATGGGTCTATAATTTCCTGGATCGGTGGATGCTCCACTTTTGTATAAAGGGATGACAGTGGCTGTCCTCCACTCAGCTGGGATGAAGGCAGCACTCAGGCTTTGGATGAATAGGGTGCCTAATGGTGCTGCAAGTTCCTGTCTGAGTTCATGTAGAATGCAGCTTGGAATGTTATTGGTCCCATGTTGGCTGTATTTTTTTGCCTTTGAGAGAGCAGTGATGACCTGTTCCCTAGATATAAGGGGAAGGGGGATGATACTGGGGATGTCCTGATTTACTGATGGGGGGACAGAGGGCTAAAGTTTTCACTGAATCTGTCAGCCAGCAAGTTTGCTATATCTGCAGCATTTGTATATGTGGAGTCCTTGACCACCAGTTCTGAACAGATCCAGGTGCTTCCTTTGAAGTTGCAGACATATGTGAAGAAGACCTTATGATTGTCTCTAGTAGAGATGGCCAATTTGGACTCAAAGTTTGCTTTGAGGGATTTCAGTAGTGCTCTTATTTGCTTGTTCAGGCTAAGGAGACATTGCTTCCAATTGGGCACATGCTCCTTCTTGGTCTTGGACAGCAATTTTTTCATTTTGTTATAGAGTTTATTTATTGCAGATGTCCACCATACAGGTGTACTCTTCTTTGTGAAGGACGATTTAGTCCTGTCAGGTATTCCTGATTCCATGCATCTATATAAATGCTTGTATAGTGCTTTGGTGTAGTTTTTGATATTAGTGCCAGTCCCTACAGAGGGGGAGGGGGCTGTTAAGCTGTTTATATCATTCCTCAGGAGGCTGTAATTAGCTTTGGAGAAGTTTTTATGTCTGATCCTAGCTAGAGGGGGATTGGGGAGATGGTGACTTCGAAAATGACTGCTTTGTGGTCAGATCTTACCAGGGAGGATGATACTATAGGGATGCTGCAGTGGTTACTCATGTTGATTAATACCAAGTCCAAGATGTTATCACCTCTTGTGGGGGTATCGACTAGCTGTTCCAAGGCATTTGGATTGACAGAATCAGGGAATGTCTGGGTATTTGTGTTCTGGCATGAGTATCCAATCTATGTTTGGGAAGTTAAAGTCACCCAGGATCAGCAATAACTATTTTGACTTAAAAAGACTTGTGAATTGTACATGAATAAGTAAGGAAATTTACCTTGACAGTAGATGTTTCAGTATATCACTGTTGCAGTAGCCTAACGTTTATTGGAGATATCATGGCAATGATCAGACCAGCCAGGCAGACATTTTTGAAAGCTTTATGGCATCTTCCAAATACCTAGCCCCTGTACAGCTCAAGGAAAGCATTATAAAATCATTGACTATGGCACAAAAACTTCAAAGCTTTCTTGCCTCAGAAGACGGAAGCCAGAACCTTGCCAGACAGAAACAGTAATAATAAAAAAAAAAATCACACACCACTGCATACAAATTACAAAAAGACATATATTGAGGGAGGGTACAGCTATTGCAACAGAAATTTCAACCATATGAAATTCAAGTTTTTGAAAACTTGATCAGCTGATAGGTACCTATATATATATATATATATATATATATATATATATATATATATATATATATATATATATATATATATATTTACTACTGGCATTTTGAATCCACATTGGTCGACTGTTTAAAATGTCGACTCTAAATGTGAAATTGGGAATGCTGAAAAGTAAGCCAAACCAAAAATTAATACATCCACAACCATGGTTCGATGTATTTGACGTAGCATGAAGTGAAGTCACTCACCTCCTGCTATGTACATTAATGTACCATTAGACTGTACAGTCAATGTTATGTTAATTCTACTGTTTTGCAGGCAGTACACCCTCATGCGCCACCCACAGCCCCCCACACCTCCTGCCCATTAAATATACCAACTCCGAGATGACACTTCAGTGAGGAAATGGGCTAATTCCCTATTCCTCACTGAACCACGATCCCCCTGCACAATGTCGAACCCAAATGTTCAGATTTCACTACCCATTCACTGTAATGTAGTCGATCAATTTGGGTTCAGCATTCTGCCAACTTGAAAATTGTAAGTCGACCATATGCCAGTCGACTGATGCAGTTTCAAGGTTTTCAGTGTAAACCTATATATATATATATATATATATATATATATATATATATATATATATATATATATATATATATATATATATATATATATATATATATATATGTATATATATAAGGTTCATAGGTTCATAGGTAGGTACTAGGCTATTGGCCCTAGGGCCTATATAAGCCTAGCCAAAAGGTACCCTGGCTTTCGCCACCCAAGAAAATTATTTTCCTGTACCACTGTCGAGCAGAGCCACAGAAGTGATCCCTGGGGTGAATTTCCTATCCCCCATCCAATCATCAAGATTTTTCTTGAAGAGTGCTAATGAGGAGCTTTGTTTGATATAGATAGGTAGTTTGTTCCAGAGTATGGGAAGTCTCTGGGACAGGAATCTATCCCTCCAGCATGTTCTGTTTATTGTGGTGACAAGGTTTAGGTCCCTAGAGCATGTAGCTCATAGGGATTGGGATTTCTTTAAGTGGAGCATGTCTAAAAGCTTTGGGTTTGACATAGCTTTGTGTGTTAGGCAGAGATCACCTCTGAGTAGGCGATATGCAATGGAGTAAAGCTGCAGATTTTTGAGACGGTCTGCATAGGGCATCTGTTTGAGGCTGATAATCCTCTTTGTGAGGTATTTCTGTGGCCTTTCCAGTTGTTGTAGATGTCTTGTGAGGTACATACCAAAAGGGGCATTGTACTCTATAATGGGTCTAATGAGTGACGAGTAGAGGGGAACAATGACCTCTTTTTTCCTGTATGAGAAATCTTTTGTGAACATAGAAAGATTTTCTGACTACTGTGGCAATGTAATTATCAAAGGAGAGACTACTCTCCACCTGTGTCCCAAGGTCTCTTATCACACTTTCGGTGTTAAGTAGACTACCGCCTATGTGGTAGTTCATGGGTACAGAGTTTTTACCAAAACGGATGACAATGCACTTTTTGGGATTGAACTTGAGGCCATGGCTTTGACACCAGTCATCTGTCTCAGCGAGGCCCTTTTGTAGGATGTCCACATCTTTTGGAGTTTTGATTATGGCTCCTAGTTTGCAGTCATCTGCGAACTTCATTAGCCGAAGACCTTCTGTGTTAGCCTGTACTTCCAAGAAGTAGATACCAAACAGGAGAAGACCCAGGACTGAACCCTGTGGTACTCCACTTGTCACTGGTCTGAAGTTGGATTTGGAGTCTGCTACTTTCACAGTGTGGGTTCTGTCAGTGAGCCAGTTGGCAACCCATCTTGTGACATAGGGATTTATACCTAGTTTAGTGAGTTTATCTATAATTCCAGAGTGGGGGATGGTGTTGATATAAATGTGTGTTTATCGATATTTTTATCTAAATTTATCTAGCTCTAAAATCTATCTATATTTTTATGGCCATTATATTTAAATTGATCACATATATGCAAGTAAATTAATTTAAACAAAAATATCATAAGCTTGTTACCATATCACTTAGAATCACTGGATAATCGAACATATGAATACCAATGGCAGTAAGCTTGCAGAAACCAAAGTGCATAACAAACACACAAAAAATTCAAATAATATTTCAAATACCTCTTAAACAGAATGAATAAGTAATTACATGTGTGCCTATAAAGGCAAAAATGTCATCTCATTACATTCATATTTATACCTGAAGAGGCCACTTAGCAGTGCATAAAAAACACAAAACTGACAGGCCAAAAAAGAGCCAAAAATATGATAGAATGGGCTTCTGAGGATAAGAAAGAATGATGTATTGTTAATATTATGCCAGAAGCCAAGAATTTCTGGATTGAATATATTCAAAAGGATTAAGAGAGAAATTAGAGGAAAGAAAAATATTGGCACAAGAAAAATTATCAAAAGCTTCAAATGCAAATGTGTGTTTGTTAACACAAAATATTCATAGGTTAATAGGTTCACAGGTGTTTACCAGGGTAATGACCACAAGGGCCCTTTTAAGCATAGCCATGCATCCCAAATCTTTGACAAGTTCTCATACCCTTCATATGTGTAAGCATGGGCCTGGGAGATTAACCATATACAGGTTATCTGTGCCCATTAGAGACACAGGTGCCAAACCAGGGATGAAATTTTCATGGAAAACATTATATAGACCACCAAGAAACTTTAGGTCATTTGGAAAAAAAAAGTGACTGAGGAAGTGCAAAAATATGAAGAACAAAACCTAGAGATTTTTGAAAGGTATAAAAAATGGACACTGGAAAGAAAAGAGATTTGATATGTATAATATTGATACAAAGGAGAAAGCCAAACTAATCAATACAAAAAAGCAACTCCAAATTTATTTGAAGAGAAATACAGGCTAAGTCACCTTGATATGGAAAATTTCAGAATACAAAAAGTAAGATCACAAAGGGGGGATATAGAACAGAAGATTAGTAAAGTGGAAGATAAACAAATAGAAGCTAAAATTATGGATTGCCTGCTAAGTGAAGGATTTAGTGTAGAAAATCTAACACAGGTAATATTACAACATGATGGAATGATGAAACCCTAAATAAGGAGAAACAGGTGGAGTAGGAGACATCTGATGAAGAAATATGGACATAGGAAAGAAAAAGAGATTTAATATGGTGCAATATTTATAATAATTATGCAAAGGAGAAAGCAAAACTAATCAATAAAAAGCAGCACTGAAGATATTTGATGAGAAATACAAGCAAATGTATCTGGATGTGAAAAAAATTACAATACAAAAAATAAGAAAAAGAGAAAAGTAGAAAAGAGGTTTAGTAATGGAGAAGATAAAGAAATCGAAACAAAAGTTATGGGTTACCTGCAAAGTGAAGGATTTAATGTAGAAAATCCAACTCTGGTAACATCACAGCATGATGGAACAATGAGTCCCCAAATGAAGGAGAAACAGGGGAATAGGAAACATCTGATCATTTGCCCCATGAAGAAACTCTGGAGCCTTCAGTAGGAAACTAGTACAAGAGTTAATTTGGAGTTGTACAGCAATGGAAGGAGCAATAAGCGGTGGCAACTCTGATGCAGTCAGTGTTGCAAAGTGATAGGGCACTGAGTTCCCATATGAAAAAACAATGGTTGACACAGGATGCAGCTGAAGAAAATATGTCACAGAAAGGTGTACTGGAACTTTCTGTAGAATGACTGCAGGAAACAAGGAATAAAGAACATCCCCTCAGTTTAGAAGAAAAAGAACTAAGAGAAGAGTTGCTTGAATTAATAAAGATGGATAGACAAATTAAGATCGATGAATGAAAGGGAACGTCAATAAACCCAAAATGTTAGAAATGTATTAAAATATATGGACACAGTAATCAAGACCATTGCATGGAACAGACCTCCAAATTACATTAAAGCAAGTACTAGTTTAAATATTTTTAAGAACAGCCTAGATTTGCATTACGGGAACAAGTGTTTTGGACTAAAATGGCATTAATGCTCATGCTTGAAATATTTGTATGTTATGTATTAACAGAAATTCATGTGATATAACAGAAGTAAGTAGGATGTATTACCATGCAGGTAAATTTAATAACAGATAAAGACTTAACACAAAAACACAGTGCAATAAGGGAAAGGAAGTGAAGAAATCAAATGCCATCACAGAAGTATCGAATAGAGAAAACTTTAAAGCCATTAAGACAAGAAGTGTCACTGTTTGAATAGTATAGAAGAGAAAACAGATCAACAAAAATACTTAGAAAGATAGATGTGATAATATCCAGTGTTAGAACAGACCAGGCTCTATCATACACTATTGCAGATAATAAACTAAAGAAATCAGCAAAGGCAGAAAAACAGAAGATATGCAGATAAATATAAAGGAAAATTACAAAATAAGCAATTAACTAATGACCCAAAAATGTTTTATAGAGAATTGGGAAACAAAGCAAAAGGAATAGAAACATCACCAAAAAAGAGAAGGAATAGACACATTTTGGAGAAATATCTATAAAGACCCTGTGGAATATAACAAAAATGCTGAATGGCTAGAAGAAGTAAATGAAACAGTAAAAAGTTCAACTGTACAGAATATGAAATGGGATGAAGTAATGACCAGAGAAATTGAAACAATATTAAGAAAAGTTCTTAAGTGGAAAACCCTAGGCCCAGATGCAGTACCTAACTTCTAGCTAAAAGTCTTAACATCTTTACACAAAGATTTGGCCCTGAGCAAGAACTACTTATATGTGCACCCTGAACAGACACCAGTGTGGATAACAACAGGAAATATGATATTTCTCCTTAAGAGTGAACCTGCAAGTTGTCCTAAAAACTGTAGACCAATAACTTACCTTCCTGTGATTATAAACTCTATACTGCACTGAAGCTGACAGAGTTTAGTCATTTAGAATAAAACACAATCATGGTAATAGAACAAAAGGGTAACCAAAGAAAGTAATATGGAACAAAGGATCATTTGAATGCATTGAAAAAGAGCCTGTGACTCGAAAACTTTGCTGTTTTACCATTAAAGTGTATGAACATTGAGCTATTGGTCTTATTTTACATTTTATAGTGACAAACCACTTTGAAGCTAAGCCATGATAAAGGACAAATTATCATCCCAGGGATAACAATTAAAAGTGGTATATTGCAGAGTTACTCTTTGTCACCGCTGCTCTTTTGTCTTGCCCTTAACTCATTAATCTGTCTACTTAACACATTAGGCCATGGCTACAGTTTAGCTCCTGCACAACAGCAAAATGTAAAGACTTTTCATCTTCTTTTTGTGGGTAATTTAAAGCTGTATAGTTCATCAGATGAGGAGTTGAAAGCACAACTGGAAGTGGTCAAAATGTTCTCAGATAATATAAGAATGTCATTTGGTCTGGCTAAATGTGCAAAGCAACATTTAAAGCAGGAAAGCTGCAGCACCAAGAAATATCAATCTGGGAGAGGAATGTGATGTAAAGGAACTTGAGCAGGAGGGAGTGTATCAAAATTTCAGAACTGATGAAGGATCAACAATAAAACATAAACAAATGTAAAGAAAAATCAGCAAAGAATATTTTAGAAGACTGAAATTAATATTGAAAACAGCCCCTCACGTCAGTTCCAAGACATATACCAATGTGCTCTTCCTGTTCTAACTTACAGTTTTGGGGTGATTGACTGGGCCCAAAAGGTATTGGATCAGATGGACCAGAAAACAAGAAGAATGTTTCACACTTCTCAAATCGATATAAAAATCAGTGTATATTCCTCTTTCTGAAGTAGGTATGGGCCTCCTCAAAAGTGATTACATATATTGATTTACAATTGTAGGACTGCATACATATCTTCTGACCTCACAAGACCCAAATGTAGTGAAAGTTTTAAAACATGAGGAGAATAAATCTAAGATGACTTCCTGCTTAATTTAGCAGAAGTATATTGGTGTCAAGCGGGAATGGAAATCAAGCTCAGAAGCTTATAAAGATCAGGCATCAACTGAATGTGCCAAAAAAAAAGAAAGAATATAAGGAGAAAGATCAGAGGAGAAGGCAAGAAATGTGGAAAAGGCATAAATATGGTTGCAAGTACAGAAAACTCCTGGAATAACCTCGTGTTGATCAATGTCTGACACAGGAATGGTTAAGGAAAGGTGAATTTATACCAAAAGATGGAAGATTAATTTGGAGGCTCAGGATAGTGAATTACATGCAGGTTACTTTACAAAGGCCATTGAACATGTGAGAGAAACAGAGAAAAGAAAGTTCTATAAAACAGAATTGGCAACAGTCGCACATCTTCTTCACCAACGACAGAGGGCTTGTATACTGAAAGGCATAATATAGTGGCAAGACTGTTGCATTGGGGATTGCACAAATGTTACAATACTGAAGTAGCTGAGAAGTACAGGAAACATGAGTCCAAAGCATTATAGAGAATGATGAAGTTTATATCACATGGGCTTACCCATTCCCAACAGTTCAAAAAATAGATGCAAGAAAACCAGATATAGAAGTCCATGAAAAGAAACAAAAGCAGCATTTATTATTGAAATTGCTGCATCCAATGGTTGCAATGTCTAATGTACAGTGAGACACAAAGTCATAAAATACTAGGATTTGCAGGCAGAAATGAGAGCAATGTGTAAGAAAGACACCCAGACAGTTGCAATAATAGTAGGATCAATGGGTCTCATAAAAAAATAATTTACTATCATAATTAGATATGCTACCTATACATGTAACTCCATATGAATTGCAGGAGGCGTCCATTCTGGGCATGTTGTAGGTGTTGGGAAGAGAACTTTTGGCTAACATCAAAGATTAAAGCAATACTAATTTCATGAACTTTAATCATACTTTAACTTAGGAATGGGACCATTCCCATCATGGTATTAGAAACCTAAAAGACTTGGAGAAATTAAAAAGAGTGAAATGGCATTCTGTTGTGTTTACTGGCAGAGTTGATAAGAAGTTATCCCAACTGTCTACTTATGTGGTGAATTCCTTTGTTTTGCTGATACATTCTACCTATGTCTATCTATCTATCTATCTATCTATCTATCTATCTATCTATCTATCTATCTATCTATCTATCTATCTATCTATGTCTAACTAGTAAGT
>NC_056744.1:756347062-756367062 GCF_019279795.1 Protopterus annectens
AATAAACCTTCTTTTAGCTTCCAACCTGTTGCTACATCATTTATCCGCACCTTAATCAGAAAACTAAAACCCACAACTCTCTCAGCTGACCAACTTCCAGCTGAATACCTGCAAATATCAGCCGACGCCATTGCCTACCCAGTGTCACTACTTATCAATCGCACTCTAACAGAAGCAAATATTCCTAATACCTGGAAAATATCCTACGTAATCCCTCTTCATAAAGGAGGCAGTTCTACAGAACTCTCCAATTACAGGCCTATTGCTATACTCTCTCCTCTAGCAAAGATTATGGAAAAATGTATTCAAAAACAGTTTATGCAACACCTAATTAATAACCACCTAATGGCAGATACCCAGCATGGCTTCAGACCTCACCATAGCACTACCTCAGCCCTACTTGTCTTCTCCAACACCATAAATCTCCACAGCAATAATAACCTTATTTCCTCAGCTCTTTTTCTGGATCTGTCCAAAGCATTCGATATGGTGGATCACCAACTATTAATCAATACCCTACAATCACTTTGTCTAGATCCTAAAGCCCTACAATGGTTTAATTCATACCTAAGTGGTAGAAAACAGGCCATGCTATGGCAGACCAAACTCTCCACCCTGCTACCTAACACCCTGGGTGTACCACAAGGATCTATATTAGGCCCATTGTTATTCTCTATCTTCATCAATGACTTGAACACTGTCATTCCTAAAGTCAACTGTATCCAGTATGCAGATGATTCCACACTAATTTGCTCAGGAACATCTCCTACAGAGTTACAGTTAACTACCCAGTCTACCTTTAATACAATAGAAAACTGGCTCTCAAATCGTCGCCTGATACTGAATCCCAAAAAGACTAAAATGCTGTTATTCCTTCCAACACAAAGGTCTAGCGGCATTAACTTTACAATCAAAGCAAAGGATGGCACAATAATTTTGCCAGACCATTCTACAAAACTACTAGGTGTCACCATTGATAATAATTTAAAATTTGACCTACATGTCAATCAATTGATCAAAACCATCAATAAAAAACTAGGTTCATTGTATAGAATAAAAAGCTTTCTGACTCCTCCAGCTAAAGATGCCATTGCTCGATCTTATCTTCTCTCTACTCTCCTGTATGCATCCCCTCTTCTCCACAATACTAGTAAGACTGTTCTGAATAAAATCACAATCTGTTACAATCACATCGCCAGGTTTGCTACTGGATTTCCTTTCAGGACACATCACTGCATTAACCTATCTCGGCTTGGATGGCTCCAACTACCTAGTCTAATACTGTATAACCAACTAGTTATGACACACAAAATTTTATACAATCCTGAAAACACCCCTGCACTCAAAAACCTGGTTACTATTTATAACAACCCTAGATCACTGCGTTCTTCCAGTAGACTCCTTATCCAGACTTGTAAATCTAATAACTTAGCCGGTGACTCTCTCTTTACTAACTCTGCAGGCAGAAAATGGAACCTACTACCTCCTGAGATTACCTCACTCTCTTCTCTAGGTCAGTTCAAAGCTAAACTCAAACTACACCTGGGGTCAAATCGGACTTGCTACTGTATCAAGCCTGGCTAACTCTTTCTCTAGATTTTATATAGATGTTATGTGTATGGATTGTCTTGATATTCTTTTGTAAATATTCTATTACTGTCTAAATGTTTCTTCACCAAATATTCCATTATGTTCGAGATATGTGACATGTAATGAAGTTTTTGAGATATGTAATGATTTTTTTTTTTACTTTGGGAGCTTTTCTCCCCGGGCCTCCGCTGAAAATGGACATATATCCAGTCGGACTATCCCGGTTAACAAATGTAAAATAAAAAATAAATAAATAATAATAAAAAAAAATATATATATATATATATATATATATATATATATATATATACACACACACACACACACACACACACACACACACACACACACACGCATGAACATATCATCATCCATTATCTATATCATTCATCAACACATGCATATTGCTGATGCCAAAAATCTACTTCAGCAGAGCGCAAAGCCACTAAGAGTCAGAACAATAAACATATTAATCTTTTGCAATTAATAATTTATTCATAAACAGAACTCAGCTAGAAATCATTACACTTAGAATTAACAACTTACAATCACAATAAAATGTGCAATAAAACTTGCATATCTCACAAAACTAAAAGTAAACTACAGGTGACCAGTACCCTAACACATTACATTGTAAAATAAACTAACACAGAACCCAATGTTTTGCATGGGTGTGGGCTTCATCCTCACACAATCTGACTAGGGACTTCACCTTATATTCCCTTGCTTATATATAATCCCATATATGCATAACATGACCATATAAAATACTCCACTAAACTGCTATAATCAACAAAACACAAACTGAATATAGCAGCACTCACTGACCCATTAATTCATTAACTAAGTGCAGTCATGCCCCTTGTTGACAGGCTATATTGTTAAAAACAGCATGATACCTGAGTGTGTGTGTGTGTGTGTGTGTGTGTGTGTGTGTGTGTGTGTGTGTGTCTGTGTCATTTTATTTTATTCTATTATAGAACCAGTAGAACACACAAAACTTCTTAAGGTAGCAAGTTAGTTTGAAGTGGTGCAGTGGTACATTGCTTTGACGGTGGTGTATAAGCTCCTGGGTTTGAGACTTGGCAGCGCTGATTATTTTTTTGTCAAGCAGAGCACCCCACTAGCCCTCTTTAAGCAAAATCTTGATGAGTGGATGGATAATACAAAGTTCACCTCGGGGATCACTACAGTGGCTTTACTTAATAGAGGCACTGGAAACTACGACAGGTGGCACAATGTCAGACCACTTCTATGGGCTAGGCTTGTAAAGGCCCTAGGGCCATTAGCCTAGTACACACCTATGAACCTATGAACAATCAATAACTCACTGAAATTTGATAAACATTTGATTTTAACTTTTAAAAGGTATATATTAAACCTGGAACTCTCTGTTGAGCAAAACTTTTCCTCACTAATACCACCAGACAGACCATAGCAAGATCTCCTCTCCACCCTACTATACACATCCCCCATCTTTACTAATCTAAAAAAAAACTGACCTAAACAAACTAGAGGCCTACTATAACATAGTAACTAGGTTTGCCCTAAACCACCCAAATAGAACTCATCACTGCTCTGCACTAGAAGAACTAAACTGGATTGATCTTCCCAACCTCCTCCACTTAAACCAACTAACTGTTAGCCACTCCATCATCTACAAACCAGACTACTGTCCAGATCTCAAAGACCTAGTACAGCAATACAACAGCAATAGAATTTAAGATCCTCTAACAAATTATTACTAAAAAACACAAAAGCCAATAACAGCTTTGATGAATCCCTCTTCTACAAAATATCCAAGATCTGGAACTCCATTTCACAACAAATCGTAAAAACTACTGATAAAAAATTTAAAATTACTCCTCAAAAACTTCCTAAACAACAACTGGCTATGCTCCTGCTCTTCCCCAGGATGAGCACTCACCTCACCCCTCTCCAGTCATCCATTTAACACTTGTACCAACATCAAATATCCAAGTCTTAAATTCTTTTACTCCCCTCTTCCTACAGAAATCCTGATTCATTAAATAAATAGTCCTATTCCTAACACGTACTTCCTACAGCTCAGACTTCTATCTAACTGTTTCAAGCTTATTACACTTGCACTTATTCTTTCCTTCATGTACTCCACCTCAATACTGCCTTAACATACACAACTGTGAATTAGTAAAGGTGGTTCTTTTTCTTTCTCTGTAACAGAGCTTTTAGATTCTGTACTATTGCATATTATATTTCATATTTGCATCTATGCTCTGTAATGTTTTTATTCTATGGTATGTAATCATGGCTTCAATTTATTTTTAGTTTCATTGTAATGGAGCTTGTCTCCCCAGTCAGATATTCCCAGTAAACAAATGTAAAATAAAATAAAATAAATATATTCCAACTGCAAGATCCCACTATCCCACTACAGTGAAAAAAGTAGAAAACAATACACCCCTCTTTACCATGATTGCAATGGCATTTCACTTTCTGTCTTTTGTTTTCAGTGTTTTGGTAGTTAAGCTTCATATATATATATATATATATATATATATATATATATATATATATATATATATGTAGATTATCTTTATAATCTTGAAATACTGAAAGGTTGAATTTCAGTATCCCAAGACCATAAAGTCGAATCTTCAAAATAGCGAAAGTGCATAATCGCAAATCCAACTAAGTCGAATTTGCAGTTATGGCTTTAAATTACATGAAGCGTAGTGTATTGTGTGGATGGTGTCCAGTGTAGTGTGTGAATTTAGGTGGAACTTAAGGTAAGTGAATGTTTTGTAAGGGTTTTGGGTAGGTGTTTGAATGTATGTGAGTATGTTTGTAAGTTGTACGTGTGGGTTAGTGTTAAGTGCTGGATGTGGTGATGTTTGTATATGTGTGATGTGTGTGTGTGTGTGTGTGTGTGTGTGTGTTGGAGGGGGGGAGTAGAATGCCTGGGTGTGGGTTTACTGTCTTTTTCTGTTTGTGCAATCTCAGAGTTAGTATATATAAGTAGAGGGGTGTGGGGGGTGCAGCCCCCCACATGGGGGTGTGCGGGGGGAGGGCTTGCCCCCCTGCTTATATGTATTGTAGGTTTGTAGATGAGTGGTGCTATGTCTGTGTGTGTTTTATTTTATTGTAGTGTGGGTGTTGTGGTGTATGTGTGGTGTGGTGTACAGCTTGTGTTTGCGATTTGAAGTTTCACGGTTTTGGGCTATTGGTGTTTTGTGGATTTTTTAGCATTTAGCTTGAGACCATGGCTTTGACACCATGCATCAGTCTCATTAAGGCCCTTCTGGAGGATATCCGTGTCGGCCGGAGAATCTATTATAGCACCCAGTTTGCAATTGTCCGCAAACTTGGTCAGCCACAGCCCTTCAGTGTCTGCCTGTACTTCAGAGAAGTATATGCCAAACAGGAGGGGCCCCAGAACAGAACCCTGAGGCACACCGCTCGTTACTGGTCTGGATTCGGACATAGATCTCGCTACTCTTACTTTGTGGGATCTGTCTGAGAGCCAGTTTGCGATCCATCTTGTGATGTAAGGGTTTATGCCCAAGTTGGTGAATTTATCAATAATACCCGAATGGGGAATGGTGTCAAATGCTTTAGCAAGGTCAAGGTAAGCCGTGTGTACCTCCTTTCTCTTATCTATAGCCTGAGTAACTGTCTCAAAGAAGTCCACCAGGTTCAGGAGGCATGATCTGCCCTTTATGAAGCCAAACTGTGTGGGGTCAAGTGTTTGGAGGTTCCCAATCTCTCCATTTATGAGTTCCATAATGATTCGCTCCATTGCCTTACAGATCAGACTGGTCAGGCTTATTGGTCGGTAGTTCCCAGGGTTGGTTGTGGGCCCTCCCTTATGCAGCGGAACCACCATTGCTGTGCGCCATTCTATGGACATATATCCTGTCGAGAGGCTGAGACTGAACAGGGTATTCAGATGCGGGGTTAATTCATTTTGGAGGTTGCATATGACACAGCCTGGGACACCATCTGGTCCCATGGAGGCAGTGTTTTTAGCTTTAGATAGAGCCTTATTAACCAATGTATCAGTAATAATTGGAGTTACACAATCCCCTGGAATGGTAATAGGCCCTGTAGGTGGTGGTGGTGGTGGGGGGGGAATTTGCACTGAACCTGTCAGCCAAGATGTTGGCAATGTCAGTGGGGTCAGTGTATTTTGTTCCATTTTGTACTAGCTCAGAACAGACCTGAGCATTGCCATTTAGGCTTTTTACATAGCCATAGAAGGCCTTACGGTTATCCTTGGCATCCTTGACAACTTTCTTTTCGAAATTGGCTTTAGCTGACTTGATGAGGGCCCTCAATTTCTTACTAATGCTGATCAGGGATGATTTTTCTACTTGAGATTTGGCCTTTTTTTGTATAATTCTCCTCCTTTTATTGTATAGTTTGCTTATGGCCAGGGTCCACCAGACTGGTTTCTTCTTGCTTGAGGAAGGAGTCTTGGTTTTATTTGGGATAGCATGGTCCATGCAATCCTGAAGATGTATATAAAGTGCCTTGGTGTAGGATTCTGCATCCTGGATATCATTATCCTTTTGCAAGGGAATAGTGAAGCTTTCCACTTCTGATGCAAGTAGTTTGAGGTTTGCTTTGGAAAGGTTTTTTACGATGGTTTCTTTGACTGGGGGAGGTGGAGGGGTGAGGATGTCTAGGGTTATCAGTTTGTGGTCTGATCTGACCAGAGAGGGAGAGTGATAACGGTACAATGGGCACCCATATTTGTGATGATTAAATCCAATATGTTGTCCCCTCTAGTGGGAGAACATACCAGTTGTTCAAGGGCATTTGAATTTATAAATTGTATGAACCACTGGGCATAGGAGTTAGAACTCTGGTAGTTCACCCAGTCCATACCAGGGTAGTTGAAATCACCCAAAAGTATGGTGTTGGGTAGGAACTTTATATTTTCCAATGCCTCAAGGAATGTTGAGTGAGTATTTTGGGACTTGGTGAGCAATCTATAACAGGCTACAACTTGAAATGTGGTTTTCCTGCTGATAGTTGCGCATGGATGATCTCTGGGGCATCATGTTGCGCCGCTAACCTGGAGATGTGGGTATCCTTGATGAATATGGATACACCTCCGCCATTTGTACTGCTGTCCGGTAACTGAGGCTGGTAGGTATGATATGAATTGTAACCTAGTAGTGCTGGGGTGCTCTCTGGAGCCTTGAACCAGGTTTCTGTCACTGCACAAACATAGATTTTCTCCATACTGAGGAGTGCCTCGAGTGTGTGCATTTTGAGGTTGAGACTTCTGGCGTTGAGTAGCATTACCCTTAGTTTTTGGTTATCTGTGCTGGTTATGGTGGTTGATTTGTCCTTTGAGCCTTGCCTAAAAAAGGCACTATGGGGATGACAAGAGCCTTGGCCAGTATTCGAAACCCTAGGGGTGACAGGTGCAAACCATCTCTGGCGAAACAGCGAGGCTTGTCTATCATGTCATCCCAGGCAGACAGACACTGGATCCCCTTAGAATGACACCAGAAGCTTAGCCAATTGTTGAAATTGATCATTTTGTCTTTGTATTGTGGTATCATTCTAGGTGAAGGTAGTATGCTACTCAAGGTCAGGGTCATTCCAGCTTGGGCTACATGATCAGAGAGCTCCTTGATGTCTCTTTTCATGTAGTCCAGGGAGGTACGTCTTAGATCATTCACACCAACATGTACAATGACAGCATCATACTTGTATTTGTTCTGGAGTGACCTAAGTGCCTGTGTTATGTGGCGGATCCTAGCACCCGGCAGGCAGCTGACAGTAACCTTCTCCTTGTTCAGCCTGGTGAGTGGAACATCTGTGTGCCTTACTATAGAGTCTTCTCTTACTAGTGTGTTGGGTATGGTGTTTTGCCTTAGGGGCTGTCGTGAGTCACACTGCTGAGGTGAATTATGTGTTTTCTGGCTTGTGTTTGGAGGTGCAGGTTGCTTGCTTGTCTGCTTTGGAGGGCACTGCTTCTTTTTCAGATTGGTACCTAGTGCCTCAGAGTATGTTTTTGTGTATTTATGTGTATGTTTTGCCGGTGCTTGTTTTGTAGATCCATGTGTGACTGGTGGTGTGATGCTAGTGTGTCTTTTCTCCTCTTGACTGTCTGTTACAGTTATGGGTTGAGAGCGCTTAGCCTCCAGTCTGGCTGTGCATTTGCATCTCTCACAAACGTTTGTGTCTAGAGGTAAGAGTTGTGACATTGCCTCAGGATGCCCAATTTCACC
Organism: Protopterus annectens; assembly: GCF_019279795.1. NCBI lineage: Eukaryota > Metazoa > Chordata > Ceratodontiformes > Protopteridae > Protopterus > Protopterus annectens. Next base: position 756,354,880 of record NC_056744.1, read on the forward strand.
AGATGAACTGGAGAGTACACCTGAAGCTGACCTCTGGACATGCTTGGAAAAGCAACTTTCACTTATCTTGTGGATAGGGTTGCCAGGTTTCTTTGCGGCTAAAACTGGACTAAAGTCACTCCCCTCGCATCACACAACTCCACCCATTCCCACCCCCTCTCCCGCCCATGCCCCACCTATTTTGTGACATCACAGTGACATCAGCTGATGGGACCACCCACTTTGATGACTTAAGCCGTCTTAAAGGGAAAAGAACACAGGGCACTAATTGCACTGCTAGGCTGCTGCAGATGTAAGTACCAGTATTGATGAAAAGTGTCAATATGGTGCATTTTTCTCCAGTTATTTATTTTCTATGTTCCTAAACCTAATTATGGATGATCCATGGAGATAAAAGGTCAAGAGCTAGCAGCCTGTGCACATGGTGGTAAATCTGATTAAAAAATAAAAAATGTAAGCAGTTATCTTTGCTATTAAAAATTGTAAGCTTTGATTTACCCCATAAGATCGTTTAAGTCAATAACATCACTTTACTGCTCATTCAGAAATGATGATCTTAATATTCCTTGCATTTTGAAAGTTCTGTCAAATACTGTTTGTACTGGGCGTGGGACAGGTACTCAGTTGTTAAGATGTAACATATTTTCCGTTCGTACTTGGATTAGGAAGTTTCAGTCCTTAGCTGCGCCTGTATTAGGGTTGGGGTCAATTGAGCTAAGTGTTACTGCCCTAGTGTGATATTTCAGATGCTAGTACTTAAGATCTTGTACTGGGTCGACTGACCTCCCACTCTTTTCTTTACATGTCACATATGCAAAAAATGGGATAAAGGGGTTGTGGATGAATGGATTTCTAACAGGTGACATGTTTTATGTTACTTTCTAAGTATACGTCATAATCTCAGAAAAGCACACATACTTTAAAGAGTTTCATTAATGTTTTTCTATATCACGCCAAAGTTGGGTTAAAACAGGTAACTTCCTACAACAATGCCTAATACAAGTTTACGAAGATGCAGACTGGACCGCTATGCAGTTGTAAAATGGCAATAAGACTGAATGAAAGATGACTCAAGCCTCTAGATCTAAGAAAGATGCACGTAGGAAAAGAAATCACATGCAGCTAGCACACTTGCCATTTTCTGAACATGGCAAAGAGATAGTTTTATTTTTCAATGTGGTCCCTTGCGACAGAATCAAGTAAAAGCAAAATAATGTTGGGTAACTGCAAGTGCCCAAAAGCAAGTTGCACAATTTGTTTCATGGAATACGGTTCAACATAGTAGATGAGGATAATACAAATCAGGGCGTGTTAATTGCTAGCAGTATTACACTGCATGGCAAAGTTCTAAAATCAGTCTGAGTGTACTACAATGTAACACTGGGCAATGTTGGCAGTGTGCTTAAGCATTTTAAATCTTGCTATAAGATTTCTTTTGTCACTGCTTGGTAGTTGGTAGGATAATGATAGCTAAAAAAATACCATTTTCCCACCGTGGAGTACTGCCTTCCAGTGATATCTCTACAATCCGTATAGCAGAAAATAAAATTTGTCCATTTGTATTACATCACTGCCACTTAAGTTAATGTATGTACTGTCTAAACTATGTAGCTACCAGGAATACTGAAGTTAAAAGCATTTCATTGTTGTGTAGTAGCTGGTAGTGTATCGCCCCCTCCTCGAAAGCTGGATACATTTACTTTCTCCTCCTCTGGCGGCACAAAACCGGACTTCATGAGTTTAAATTTTTTAACTGGACAATTTGTCTGAAAACCGGACAGTTCGGTCAAAAACCGGACAGCTGGCAACCCTACTTGTGGACAATCGAGGGTCTTATGCTGTATTATAATAGTGCTGTTTAGGAGATTTGGAAAAATAATAGTGTTGTCTAGGAGATTTTGGCAAGTGCTGATTTGGGTTATGCAAGTGCTGCAATAAGAGCAGTTCATCTGAAGCACTTGAGTTGAGGCTTGCCTAGTTCTAAGGGAAAATTTGCAGTGCAGACTTTCAGGAGCCAGGCATACTACACCCCCAGCTAACCAGCGCTACCCGAGGCTGCTCTGTGCACAAGACAACGCAAAAAGAAGGTAGTGTTATACAAATGTTATACAAAGGTTTGTTTATAAAGTAAGGTGCAGGGCTGCTGCTACAGGCGAGGCCAGGGTTAGGATTAGCATTAGCAGGCATTACTAAGATGATGCAAGGATGCAGTAATATTAACTAACCATTAGACTACAACTTAACTTAGAAAAATCCTTTCTGAAACACAACAGCTATTCAAACAAGCTAGGACTTAGTGTTACGTAATATTGTTGGTATAAAGATCTCAAGAGGGAGATGCTTTCTTTTAGCAATGTCTGTAATTTCAGTGTTTAGGGTTTTGGTAATGTGAATGCTGGAAATGTTTTCACTGATGTTTTGCATTACAGATTTATGGGTTTTGATCATTCATAGAAGAATGTTAAAAAAATATATATATATATATATATATATATATATATATATATATATATATATATATATATAAATGTGTGTGTGTTGTCTAAAAGTTGTGGAACAGCAACTTGATTGAAAATGCTGGCAGTTGTTCTGTGTAAAATGCAACAGTGGGAATTGGGGAATTTTCCCTTTCCTCATTGTAGTGCAGTCTCAGAGTTCATATATATAATTAGCAATAGGTGTGGGGTGCACAGCTCCCCTGCAAAAAAGAAAGTTGTTTTTTTTTTTTATCACCTGCTGATCGATAAATTGTTCTTGATCAGTTGCATGTATTGTAGTTTTTGTGAATATTTAGGCTATATCTATCTACATATAGATAGATAGATAAATAGATAGATAGATAGATAGATAGATAGATAGATAGATAGATAGATAGATAGATAGATAAATAGATAGATATGGTTCTACTTTAGAAGACAGAATTAACACATCCCCTAGGATTCATTAAACTAAAGTTTCCATGCAAGAACAGTGTAGCCGCTATTCATAGGTTCATAGATTCATAGCTTCATACTAGGCTATCTGCCCTAGGGCATTTATAAGCCTAGCCAGAGTATGTTTGGCTTTCGCCACCCATTTTAAATTAATTTTGCTATGCCCTTTTTCGAGGTTAGTATACTGTGCCTCTGTCTAACAGTGACACAGAAGTGATACCCGGGGTAAACCTACGATCTCCCATCCACTCATCAAGATTCCTCTTGAAGAGAGTCAATGAGGGACTCTGCCTAACCTGGACTGGGATTTTATTCCAGAGTGAAGGGAGCCTCTGGGTTATGAATCTGTCCCTCCAGCATGTCCTATTTATTTCAGTGCTGAGGTTCAAGTCTCTCGAGCATGTAGCTCGATGGGATTTGGATTTTTTGAGGTGCAGCATGTCCCTTAATTCCGGGTTGGACATGGCTTTATACGTCAGGCACAGGTCGCCTCTGAGTAGGCGGTATGCCACTGAGTAGAGCTAGAGTTTCTTTAACCGGGCAGCATATGGCATCTGTTTGAGCCCTTTGATCCTCTTGGTGAGGTACTTTTGGGGTCTTTCCAGTTGCTGCAGGTGTTTGGTAAGGTACATCCCAAAAGGGGCATTGTACTTGATTATGGGCCTGATGAGGGATGAGTAAAGAAGCACGATGACCTCCACTAATCTAGATGTGAATCCCTTCATGATTAGGTGGGCTATATAAAATGTTTTTCTAACCACTTTGGCCACGTGGTTGTCAAATGAGAGATTGCTATCAACTTGGGTCCCCAGGTCCCTAATTACTTCTTCTGTACTTAATGGATTACTACCTATGTGGTCATTTGTGGGCACTTTGTTTTTGCCAAAGGGGATGACTATACACTTTTTGGCATTTAGCTTGAGGCCATGGCTCTGGCACCAGTTGTCTGTTTCTTTGAGGCCCTTTTGGAGGATGTTTGTGTTGGCTGGAGAGTCAATTATGGTGCCCAGTTTGCAGTCATCTGCGAACTTGGTCAGCCACAGTCCTTCTGTGTTGGCCTGTACCTCCGAGAAATATATACGGAACAAGAGAGGTCCCAGGACTGAGCCTTGTGGGACGCCACTTGTAACTGGTTTGGAGTCTGACATGGCTCCAGCAATTCTAACCATGTGGGTTCTGTCCTTGAGCCAGTTTGCAACCCATCTAGTGACATAGGGGTTTATATTTAAGCTGGTGAGCTTATCTATAATGCCCGAGTGGGGTATTGTATCAAAGGCTTTTGCGAGGTCCAAGTAGGCTGTGTGGACCACCTTCCCTTTGTCAATGGCTTTGGTGACTGTTTCAAAGAAGTCGACCAGGTTTAAGAGGCAGGATCTGCCCTTAACAAAGCCGAACTGGGTAGGATCCAGTGTCTGTAGGTCCCCAATATCTTTATTTATGAGGTCCATGATGATCCTTTCCATAGCTTTGCAGACCAAGCTAGTCAGGCTTATGGGGCGATAGTTTCCAGGGTCCATTGAGTCACCACCTTTGTGGAGAGGGACCACTGTTGCTGTAAGCCACTCTTTGGGTACATATTCTGTAGTAAGGCTGAGATTGAACAGTAGTTTTATGTTTGGGTTTAGCTCTTCTTGGAGTTCATGTAGGACGCAGCCTGGGACACCGTCTGGTCCCATTGATGCTGTGTTTTTTGCTTTGGAGAGGGCAGCTCTTACCTGACCATCTGGGGCAGCACTCTGCTGGGATAGATATTTGCCCTTTTGGTGGGGGGGAGTTTGCACTGAACCTGTCAGCTAGGATGTTGGCAATGTCTGTGGGTTCAGTGTATTTTTTGTCATTTTGGACTAATTCTGAGCATATCTGGGAATTCCCACCAAGGTTCCTAACATAACTAAAGAAAGCCTTGTGATTATCCTTAGTGTCCTGTGCAATTTTTCTCTCAAAGCTGGCCTTAGACGATTTTATGAGTGCCCTTAGTTTTTTGCTAATACTGATCAGAGATGCCTTCCCTTTTTGGGATTTTGCTCTATCATGTAGTAGCTTCCTCCTTCTATTGTATAGTTTGTTTATGGCTGGGGTCCACCAGACAGGACATCTGCCTTTGGAGGATTGGGTCTTGGTTTTATTTGGGATTGCATGATCCATGCATTCCTGAAGGTGTTCATAGAATGCATTTATAAATGCTTCTGCCGTCTGGGCCATATTTTCCACAGGCCCGCGGGCTTTGAAGGATTCCACCTCGGTTTTGAGGAGTGTGCAATTTGCTTTAGAGAAGTTTTTCACTGTGGTTTTCTGGGCAGGGGGTGGGGTCAGGATGTGAATATCCAGTGAGATCAGTTTATGGTCTGATCTTACCAGTGAGGGATACACTTCTGGTCTGGAGCATAGAGTCCACATGTTGGTGATGATCAGGTCCAGTATGTTTTCCCCTCTTGTGGGAGTGGTAACAAGTTGTTTCATAGCATTTGAGTTTATGAATTCTAGGAACCTTTGGGCTAGGGTGTTGGAACTAGGGTAATGCTCCCAGTCTATGTTTGGGTAGTTGAAGTCGCCCAATATAATGGTGTTTGGAGAGACCTTCATATTTTCCAGTGTTCTCAGGAATGCCGAGTGGGGTTCCTGGGTTTGGCGGGTGGTCTGTAGCAGGCTATAAACTGGAAGGCAGTTTTACCCACTGTTAGTTGCACATGGATAGTCTCTGATGCTTCGTGCTTTGCCAGCAACCTGGAGGTGTGGGTATCTTTGATGAATATCGATACTCCCCCTCCTTTTGTGGTTCGGTCCAAGTTTTGGGGCCGAAAAGCATGGTATGAGGTATAACCTGGTAGTGCTGGGGTGCTCTCAGGAGCCCTGAACCAGGTTTCTGTTACTGCACAGATATTGCACGAAATATAGCCGCTGAACGATTCAGGAAACAGCTGATCTGATGTGCAGGAGCCTGCTAACACTGTTTCTGCACGGAAAGCCATGCAGAATGCTAATTTCCTCATTTGCTGGTGAAAACTATGCAAATTATGTGAATTAACGATTCAGGAAGCAGGCAGGCATCAGTGCAGGAACAGTGCTAGCTGCAGAAATGACATTTCTGCAAATAACAAAACGGAGGCATGACAGCTCAAATAAAATAATGTATTATAAATTTTAGGCATGCCAATGACCAGATATATGGCCATTGGCATGGGAGAGTGTTTAATTTAATAACAAATCAAAGTATTTTTTTGGCTGATCTCGGCCATTTAAGCATAGGGCTGCGGCGGGCAAATGGGATTGTGCCGAAAATAAAAAACAAAAATGTAAAAAACTCATGTTTAGGAGAAATATGCATTTTGCCATTATAGTCAATGGCATGTAGAATCAAAACATTACCAGAGAACACTGGTTGTCAAAGGGTAAGGCTCCTTGTCAGAGCAGTAACAATGGACTAAGGCAGTGGGTATAAAAATGAGGGGAAATTTACTGAATCACAGAATATTCTAAGTCCACACACTGCACGTAACCGTGTGGGTGCTAGAACAGGATAGTGTAGGCAGGAGGAGCAGCTAACATGAAAAGGGGGTGTGTCATGCTTGCTGTAAGCACACTGGCATGCCGTTGCCCGGCTTTGCGCTTAGCTAAGCACAGCTAAGCAAGGGGGTGTGTCTGAGGCTGTAATGTCTTACACCATGAAATGAAGACAGTGTTCACATCCAGGGGAGGGCTATTTCTGCTAAAATGTGTTCACCTTAGCTAAACGGGTGTGTGCGATGTGCACTGGGACTTAAACCCCAAAAAAAAAAAAAAAAAAAAAAATGGAAATAGTAGCACTGTTTACATTTAAGCACCAGGTTTGCACGCCACACCTTGGGGCTTAAAAGGAGCAGAGATGGGAAGGGGGAAAAGAAAAAAAAATGGAAATAGCAAAATGCACTCACTCAAATACAAGTAAAATAGCTGGCAGATGAAATGTCTCAAAGTCAGCCAATCACACAGGCAGCATCTGCAGCACACCAATATAAACTATGCAAACACCTTCCAGTCTGTTTTTTCCTACAAACTCTGCACCATAGGTGTACACATACAGGGGAATTTTAACTGAAAAAAACTATCAAAAAATGTTAGGGACTGCTGTCGCTTTGATCTATCAGTATGTGCAAGAGGCTAAGGGTGTGGAGGAGGATAATGCTGACAACCGACTCAGACCAAGGAGAAGAGTGTTCAGACCCAGGGTAACCTATCAGGGGCTACATGATCTGGAGATAGAAGAGTGCTACATGGTGGACAGGGACATACTTCAGCAACTTGTTGAGCTATGCTGGCCTCGCCCAAGACTCAGAGCCAACAAGGGGAACCAATCCCAGTGGATACCAAGGTATTTGTAGCCTTAAGAATACTAGCTACAGGTACTTTACAAAGAACAACTGGGGATATCATTGGGTTCTCACAGGCATGTGCATCCAGGATACTCCACCAGTTCCTGGATACCATGTGACTACACGCTGCTGAGCACATTTACTTCCCCAGCATCCGTGAGGAGAGGACAAGCATTATGCATCTCATCCACCATGTAGAGGAATACCCAGAGGTACTGGGTGCCATAGACTGTACTCACATCCACATCAAAGCACCACCCAGTGACCAGGGTAGGGTCTACCTAAACCACAAGGGGTTTCACTCCATCAACTGCCAGGTCATGCGCAATGCCTAGGGTTTTATCATGAATGTGTGTGCTGGCAGCCCTGGAAGCTATCACGACTCCCACATCTGGCATTTGTCACAGCTGTACCAGGTGTTTGCTAGTGGAGACATCCCATACGGCCATCTGGTGGGGGATGCTGTCTACGCACTAGAGCCGTGGCTGATGACACCCATCAGAAATGCACACACACCCACACAAAAATGTCATAATGAGGCACATGTGCAAACCAGGATCCTTATAGAGCATGTGTTTGGGATGCTCAAGTCACGGTTCCGCTGCCTTGACATATTCAGTGGAGACTTACAGTACTCTCCAGCCACATGTGCACACATGTTCATAGTATGTGCCATGCTACACAGTATGATCCTGTGGAAACAGCTGCAGCAGGAACAACCCTGGGGAAGGGCCACACAGCTCCCCACCATTGCCAAGGTCTCCACAGGCACAGATGGACACTGAGGAAGAACATTCTGAGCCTGCCCCTGTAGGCAGACAGAGGCATGCCCAGTAGGCCATGTCCTTGGCAAAGAGGCAATGCTTAGTACATACACTGACACTGTAGGGCCTGAGGGACTGATATCTCTCTCTGACTCACACACACAGTAAAATGGACGCCAAACATCACACCACCTATACTTAACCATGTATAAGCAATGTACTGCGTGCATCCAACATAGTCAGCCCGCAAGCACCATCCTCACAACTGCCTCAGGTACAAGGTAAGTTAGTCTTCTTAACAATAAATGAATGGAGTAGAATGTTCTGATAGCTTATCTATGGCATTGATGCAAGCATACCTTGTACCAGTGGTTTACTGGGATAGCAGCAGGCAACTGACAGCTCTGTGGGACAGCAGGAAGTGTATGCCCAGTACTGTTTTACCCACACTATGCAGTACCACCCTAGTTGACAAATATCACTGCAGTATATATGGTGAACCAAATAACTGGGGGGGGGTCAAAGGTCACATGCATGGATGTCAAAGCGGGGGTCCCATACTCACCTCCAGCCACACCCAGCAGATCAGCTGTAGAAAACCATACAGAAATGTCTGGCAAAAGCCTCCACATGTCGACATCCATGAAATTCCCACCTACAGACTTACACAGTGATATCACAGCAGGTCTGGCAGTGGCAGTATGGCTCTGCAAGGTATGAAGTCTGAAACTAAAAATGTTTATGCCAGAAAAATCTGACCCATGGTTGATACTGTTATGCCTGTAGTCTCAAAGATAGGGCACATCACTATGCTAAATGGGAGCAAAATGTTAAGCAAATATCAGTACAGTCTCTCCAAATGTGTATTGTGTGCAGATGTGTCACCCCCCACCCCACCCCTAGTCCCATAGAAATGCAGTAACATATCCCTAGCTTTAAGCAGCATTCAGCTGTCAACTAGAGTGATGGCTCAACATGAACAGAAAGCAATTATTAGTAACACCCAGTCAACGTACTGGTGCCATCCCAGGGATGTTCACTGCAGGCAGCCTAGGAACATATGATCATCAGAATGCACTGCCTTGCTACAGATGGCTTGCATCAGTCACACCTAGCCTACAGGCCTCTGGCAAATGCCCATGCCTCACCCACAGTGCCCTGTTAGGAGTGTCATGGGGGTCAATAACACCAACATAACACAGTCTACAAAATGCAAAGAAAGGCCATACTGCTAACTGCTAGGAGTAAACCTGTCAGCCTCAGAGAGCCAGAAATCTGGACAAAGCCATGAATAATGGGGTGATAAATGTCCAAAGAGAAGGACACCTTTGAAATACTGCTCTAATAATGTTAGAAAGTTGATGGAATGATTGTATTAGCATGGAATGTCTGAAGGGTATGAAGTCTGAAACTGCAATGTCAACTGTCAGTAATATCTGACTTCAACCCTGAGTGACTTGCAAAACACTTTTCCTTGAAAACCTCACTCGTTTGGGTAACCAACCAGATATATAAGTCATGAATCTGGACATTCTGTGATACTCTGTACAGTCAACAGGCAGGGCTAGGAGTCTAAACATGGGAATGCCCTCATTGCAGGTAGTCTTAACCCTGGATGATGGTGACATGTCTGTACCCACAGAACGCTGGCCCACAGCCATGGGGACTAACACACTCTTCCCTGATCACTCATGCTATGCAACATCCTGACCCCAAAATGTGACCAGCCAATCAAAATGAAGTGGGTCATACATATATGTGACACACACACACCTCCAGACTGGTCAAACAGTCTGACACGCAAGACCCTTCAAGTGCAGTGAACCTTTGAGAAGACCCCTATGCAAAAGTACTGGTACTTATAAGCCAACATATCTGACCCAGGACACCCCCATCCCCACATATATTATCCCCTACAAATCTATCTGGAGTCTGCCTGTTATCCTGATCCTGCCTGATTTATATTACCCAACCATGGACTGGAAATCAGACCAGGATAGAACAGAAATGCACAGAGATTCCACCATTGTAATGTATCACCAAGATGCTGGACCATTTCCACAACTCCAGCACTCGGTTGTAGGCACACCTCTCAACAGGCTGGATTGTGCAAGAATGCATAGCATTTGGCCCATAATATTAACGTGTGCATCATTCATCCTGTATTCCTCTGGTAAATCACTGTGATGATCTGAGGAGATATGTCACAAGGTACTGAAACAATACATGACAGTGCCAAGCATCATATATGTCAGATGTCTGCTAAAACAAACCCTGTAACCCTAGCAACCCATACATTACTGAGAGAAATAGTCACAATCACCGCATGGCCCATTGTCTCCCCATTTTGATAGGTTATCTCCAGATATCCTGCACCAACAGGTTGAGAGGTGTGGCTATAGTACAAAACAAACTGGACTGGAGTACAACAATCCCTGGAATGGAGTCCCACATTTACTATAGAAGATCATACTGGGCAAGCTCATACACTTAGAGAATTGTCAGTAGGATATAGGAATTAGCAGGCCTTTCCCACCCAGTGCACTTCCCATTGCCCTACTTTAGAAGTCCTGCAGATATCAGTCACCTTAGAAGTCCCTTTCATCAGGCCTCAGCCCTATAAGCTCTGTGGTGCTTGAGATAACTGTGCAACACCATAGTACAAATAAATAGTTAGGGAGGAGTTCTAATCTTAGTCCTAGCAAATGTAAAAGTAAGTATGTGTGTGTGTGTGTGTGTGTGTGTGTGTGTGTGTGTGTGTGTGTGTGTGTGTGTGTGTGTGTGTGTGTGTGTGTGTGTGTGTGTCTGTATGTGTTTATAAGTTAAAGCTTTGGATCAATTCAAACCTGGTACACTTTCCATTGCCCTACTTTAGCAATCCTGCAGATATCAGTCACCTTAAAAGTCCCTTTAATCAGGCTTCAGCCCTATAAGCTATGTGGCGTGTGTGATAGCTGTGTGACACTACAGTACAAATAACTAGTTAGGTAGGAGTGCTAGTCTCAGTCCTAGCAAATGTAAAAGTGTATGTGTGTGTTTATAAGATTAAGATTTTGGGTCCATTAAGGGTTCCAATTTCAGTCTTGACAAATGTAAATGTGTGAGAACAGTGTCCTGTCTGTGAGGGTGTTGTTGTGTGTATGTGAGTGTGTAAAAACAGTATTCTGTCTGTGAGGGGGTTCGTGTGTATGTTTGCATGTGTACATGTGCGTGTGTGTGTGTGTGTGTGTGTGTGTGTGTGTGTGTGTGTGTGTGTGTGTGTGTGTGTGTAAGAAGAATATCCCTTCTGTGGGGGTATTGTGTGTATGAGTGTGTGTCTATGTGTGTGCACGTGTGCATGTGTGTGTGTGTGGTGTGTGTGTGTGTGTGTGTGTGTGTGTGTGTGTGTGTGTGTGTGTGTGTGTGTGTATGTGTGTAAGAAGAGTATCCTGTCTGTGGGGGTTGTTTTGTGTGTGTGTGTGTGTGTGTGTGTGTGTGTGTGTGTGTGTGTGTGTGTAAGAACAGTATCCTGTCTGTGGGGGGGGTGTTGTGTTTGTGTGAGAATCATATCTATTGGGGGGGGTTGCTACTTTTTGCTGTTGCCCACCTAGTACATGTCCCAGTGTCCATATTACAAGGCCCACAGTTGTCAACCACTGCAGAGGGACCTGTAGACACTCTGCAGCCCTATAAGCATTGTGCCATGTGTAATAACTATGTGACAGTATGGAATAGATAGCAAGATAGGCAGCCCATCTAATCCTTGGATATCATTCCCCACTCAGAAATCATACACAAGTACACAAATCATACACAAGTACACTCAGGTAGGCAGCAACCCCTACATCAGTAGGTGGCCTGCAAACTGGCTCACGGATAGAATGCACAGTGTGGAAGCAGCGGACCCCATGTCAGACTGCTGAACAGTCATGAGTGGGGTCCCACAGGTTGTGGACCTGGATCCCCTCATGTTTGGGAACCACACCTCTGAGGACCAGCCCAATACAAAGGTACCCTGGCTGACAATGTTTGCAGATGACTACAAGGTGGGTGCTATAATTACCCCTCATGTGAGGTTGACATCCTTCACAATGACTTCTTTGAGACCTATGACTGTTGTCAGAACCTTGGACATAAGCTCAATGCCAAATGATGTTC